>NC_138303.1:34160000-34400000 GCF_965601325.2 Salmo salar | reverse complement strand
CCCCCCAGCCTGAAGAGAAGGTCGGGCCTCAGGGGCAGCTGCCATGGGGTCCCCGAGAAGAGAGACAACAGGAGGCTGAAGCTTGATAATCTTGGCCAGTATGGAGCTATCAAGATGACCCTGTCTAGCGTAGCTGTGATCAGGAGAAATGTTGGGAAAGCGGTGTTGCCGGCCAATCGCGAGCGAAGGCGTCCAGACCTATAGGGTCCGACATCGAGAACCAGCTGGGGCAATGAGTGTTCTCCTGAAATGCAATGCAAACAGGTCCACCTGTGCTCTCCCGAACCTGTCCCAAAGCTGTAGCACCACCTGAGGGTGTAGACTCTAGTCCTGTATAAACAGAAACTCACTTCCTTGACAACTTCCTTCACAACAGTTATGTAGCACTATATTGGATCACTCCAATATGGATACATTCCAAGTAAGAATGTCAGATTACAACACAGGAGCTTTTAGCGAGAGTGGCTACCACCCTTGATATCAATATGGAAGAAGCCACATCTAAGCAGTTCCTTATCTCCATCTGCCCCATGTTCGCTTTGGGCCTCCGCAAATACTGGAGCAAGATGGGAGGGCGCTTCCATTGCAACAACCAGACCAGGCCGTGGACTCTCCTAATGGATGCAGAGTCCTTGGGACTAGACCACTATCCGGTGATGGATGACATGCTGGCTGCCATGATCCTCCCTGACAAGGAGATCATTGACAAGGTGCCTCGCCTCAAAGCAGGACCTGAAAAAATAAGCGATGAGCGGCTGCAAAGCACTTTCGGGACCCTCTCCATCATGGTGCATCTCGTAAACGATGCTGCAATCCTACCTCTCCCTGCTTATCCCTCGCCTCCCAGGGGGTGATGACTAACATTTTTAAGGAGGCCACAGAGGTGTCAATTGGTGACTTCACGCTGCCATCTTTGGCTGGCACAGTCTAAACTGCCACCCTGCAGTTCAGAAAACATTCTTGGAGCTCCCCTTCACACCAGGTTTTAGCTTTGGACCAGGGGTAGACAACATCACTGAGCAAACTTCAAAACTGTGCAAAGACAGAGACTTTGCAGGGGTTCTTGGCAACTGCGTGTTCTACAGCTGCCCCTCAGAGGAGCTGGAAGACAGGGCAGGGTGCACCAGCAATGTCTTGGCCCCCCCTCCTCCACCATGAGACAGCAGGGGCAGGGAAATGGGAACCGCCGTTTTACACCCTGACAGCAGAAGGACAGGCGTCGTGATCACCCTTACAAGCAGCGGCATGCAGCTAAAAAGGATGGGCCCTGGCAGTCCTCCTGAGGTGCTGGTAGTCAGCCTCGGGCCGTCTCTCCCAGGCCCAAAAAGCAAACTGGGAGATGCAGGTGGTCTCCCTGGGTACTGGGCACAGTCCTGGAGGGATACAAACTCCAGTTCTGATGCCAACCGCCATTTTACAGGGCATGTAGGTCACCTTGGTGGCAGATGGGATGAGGAAGGAGGTGCTCCAGTTGGAGATTGCATCATTGCTCGGGAGCGAGGCTATCAGGAAGGTAGAGCCGCTAGATCGGCTAAGTGGGTTCTACTCTAAGTATTTAATAGTTCCGAAAAAGGACGGTAGCTTTTGGCCGATCCTGGACCTGCACGGCCTCAACAAATGTTTAAAGGAGCTCAAGTTCAAGATGCTCTCGCCAGCACGGGTGTTACAGGCAATCTCGAGCGGCCAATGATTCACCAAGCTCGACCTGAAGGATGCGTATTTCAACATTTCTGTTCATCGAGATCACTGGAAGTACCTCCGGTTTGCCTTCGAAGGAGTGGCATACGAATTCAAAGTCCTCCCATTCGGGCTCTCACTGGCGCCGCGTACATTCACCAAGTGCATGGCCGCAGTCCTAGTGCCTATCATATCCCAGGGCATTCTAGTGCTATCTGAACAACTGGCTGGTGTGTGCTCAATCAAGAGAGCAAGCTACAGCAGACACAAGGATAATCTTGAAGCACATTCAAGACCTGGGCCTCACCCTAAACAGGGAGAAGAGCAACCTGACTCCCTCACAGATGGTGGTCTTCCCGGGGATGTTGACTGTCTCAACTCTTATGAGAGCACGTCTCCCTTAGGTGAGATTGGAGAAGATACCAACTTACCTAGACTGTTTCCGGCTTGAACGAGCCGTGTCCGTATTAGAGTTCCAGAAGTTATTCAGCCTACTCACGTCAGCTTCTCTGATTCCGCTGGGCCTTTTTCACCTCAAGCCACTCCAGCGATGATTCAACTCTCACCATCTACACCAGAGTCGACACAGACATCGTCAGCTATCGGTGGCAAATGCATGTGTGAGGACATGTTGAAATGGCACTCTCACTCATTCCTGTTGGAGGGAGTGATACTGAACAGAGTCCACTGCAGGGAGCTAGTGTGCACCGATGCCTCGCTAGCGGGTTGGGGGGCGGTGTTCAGAGGCATAGCTGTGAGCGGACGCTGGAGCTCCACATGGAGTGGCAAGCACATCTATGTGCTGGAGCTCAGGGCAGTTCGCCTGGTACCCCAACAGTTTCTGCCCTACTTGGAGGGGAAGCATGTCCTGGTCAGATCAGACAACACCATGGTAGTGGCGTATATCAATCACCAGAGGGGATTAAGATCACAGCACCTCCACGAAATGGCACGGGAACTCTTGCTGTGTGCTCAGACCCACTTAACATCACTGCGAGCAGAGCACATCACCAGGGTCTTGAACCGGGCAGCAGAGACGCTTTCGAGAAATGGCCTGCCGGAGAGGGACTGGAGTCTGCATCCTCAGGTTATGTTACAGCTGTGGGAAAGGTTTGGGAGAGCGCAGTTGGACCTGTTTGCATCTGTACAGATCAAATTTAATCCAGCATTTTTCATACAGCACATTTCAGACATGGAATGCAACACAATGTTCTTCAAAGAAAACAAAACAACATTGAAAATAAAAGCAGATATGTCAGGGAATTCTTCGTCGTCAGACGATATAGCGAAATCATCGTCGGAAAAAGAGGACCAATATGCAGCAGAGTTCATTTTGAACATTTAATAAACTCAAAAATGAACATACAAAATAACAAAACGAACTCACGATTACTAGACAGTCCTGTTAGGCTCACACATGCTAAACAAGAAACAATCTCCCACAAATACACAGACAAACACACCCAACTAATATAGGACTTCCAATCAAAGGCAACACCACACAGCTGCCTTCAATTGGAAGTCCACCCAAATTAACCAAACATAGACATACAACCAGCTAGATCAACATAGAAATACGTAAACAAGGAACAGTGCCCAAAAACCCCGGAATACTTAAATCAAATGCCCTTTTAGAAAAAACACCACCCCGAACCACATAAACCAAATACCCTCTGCCACGTCATGACCAAACTACAATAACAATTAACCCTTATACTGGCCAGGACGTGACAAAATATTTAACACACAACAAACATGAGGATAAAAAAAAAGAATAACAACAAAAACGGAATGACTATAAAGCACCCCAAGGAAAAGCAAAGCTAAAAAGATGTGTTTTAAGATCTCTGTTAAATATGTCCACAGTTTCAGCCCCCCTCAGGTTCTCTGGCAGGTTATTCCAGAGGCCCTGAGGGACCTACTGGGTACATAACTTAATAAAAGCATATCTGACATGTATTGGAGTGCAAAGTTGTGGATGGATTTAAAAACCAAATTAATAATCTTAAAATGAATTCTAAAACTCACAGGCAGCCAGTGCAGAGACCTTAAAACCGGTGTAATGGGTGTTCTTTGTCTGGTCTTCATCAGTTCCCGTGCTGCAGCATTCTGTATGTTTTGCAGTTGACCAATGGCTTTCCTGGGTAGACCAGACAGGAGAGCATTACAGTAGTCTTTCTGTATCAGCCTGAGAGAGAAACGGCTGCACCTTGGCAATGTTCCTCAGGTGGTAAAAAACTATTTTGGTCACAATCCTAGTGTGCGATTCGAAATTAAGTTCAGAATCTAAAAAAACATCTTGGTTTTTTACCTGATGTTTTATCTTTATTGCCCGTGAATTCAAATGTGCAGCCAGATTCTCTCTCTGTGCTTTGGCTCCAACAGTATGTACTTCGGTCTTGTATTGATTTAGCTGGAGGAAGTTGTGAGCCATCCAAGTATATACCTCACTAATACAGTCTAATAATTTATCTGTGTAGCTAAAATGTCACAGAAATGGCAAGTTGTGTATCGTCTGCGTAGCAGTGAAAATTAATGCTGTGCTTTCTGATAACGCTGCCAAGGGGTAACATGTATAAACTTAACAGTACTGTGCCCTAAATCGAACCTTACGGAACGCCACATGTGATAGTTATTTTCTTCTGTTCACCAAGGGTGACAAAAAACTCTACTCGTTAAATAGGTCCTAAACCAATTTAGAACTGGACCGGAGAGGCCAACCCACCTCTCAGTCCAGAAGGGTATCATGGTCAAGTGTCGAAAGCAGCACTTAAATTCATGAGTACAAGGACAGACAGCTGTTTTGCATCTGTGTTGGCTCCAAGATCATTTATCACTTTAACTAAGGCTGTCTCTGTGCTGTGGTGGGCCCAAAAAACAGATTAGAATTTTTCTAAAATACATTTAGGACTTAAAAAATAATTTAGCTGTTTGAAAACCAGAATTTTGCTTAAGAATGGACGGTTGGAGATTAGTCGAAAATTGCTAAAAGCTGAAGAATCTAGATTACTTTTCTTCAAAAGGGGTTTGACCATAGCAGTTTTTAGTGCAGTGGGGAAAGTGCCTGTGAACAGGGAGTGATTAACAATAGCTTGCGCTTCTTTAGATATGCAATTAAAAACTGTTTTGAAGAAGGTGGTGTGGATAGGATCAAGAAGGCAGGTAGAAGGCTTAAATTGTGATATCACTTTCCTGAGCATGTCTGTGTCAAACAGGGAAAATAAATCCATAGTGCTTTTGTGTGGTAGGCTAGGGCACTGTAAGGGAAATTTTTATGTTTGTGCTATTCTTATAACTAATTTCTGTGTTCATGCAAGTGGCTGACTGAACAAATCACACCTATCAGTAGCTGCAATTTGGCAGTACGCCCAAACGTTGTTCTGAGAATGAACAATCGTGTTTTGAGAACAAACTAAAGATATCTCAGTTTCAAGCCTCGTGAGGTGTTGGTCGGTCACATGTTATGAAACAGTATTGGTCGGTCACATGAGTGAAACAGCACGGTAATGATTAATTAATTATGCAAAATCATGGAAATATAACTTGTCTGTGTATAGCCGTATATAAGACAACTGCTGGGTCTGCCCAGGGGGAGAGCTCCTGATTGACATGGTGCATTGAGTTGGTTGGAACCTCTCCAACACACTGACAATAAACAATGAGTCATTTAAGATTAACTTCAAGTGTCCCTTTGTAAGAATTTTTCCACAACAGCATATTTCATCAAACTTCTCATCAGGTCTTACTTGACTGATACTTGACTGACCTCCCACCCTCACCTACCATCAACCAATCATGTCAATGCAGAGGTATACGGAGCCCTCCGCATCATTAGAAATTTGAGACGTGCACAGCAGTACAGAGCACAATTTGGCCTCTGCGTGCCTCTGGAGGCTCTGCATTTGCATCACACCAGCCAGCATAAACTGTCTCTTACTGACAATGAGGGAGAGGTTGTTGTTCTGGCATCACACTGCCAGGTCTCTGACCGCACCATCTGTGGATCTGTTGGGGCAGTATACAAATTGGAGTGGATCCAAGGTGTCTGGGATGATGAGCCATGACCAGCCTTTCAAAGCATTTCATGGCTACAGATGTGAGTGCTACGGGGCGATAGTCATTTAGACAGGCTACCTGGGACTATGGTGGTCTGCTTGAAACATGTTGGTATTAGAGAATGGGTGAGGGAGAGGTTGAAAATGTTAGTGAAACAGTTGCCAGCTGTCAGCGCATGCTCTGAGTACGCTTCCTGGTAATCCGTCTGGCCCTGCGGCCTTGTAAATGTTAACCTGTTTAAAGGTCTTACTCACATCAGCTAAGGAGCGTGATCCCACAGTCGTCAGGAACAGCTGGTGCTCTCATGCATGATTCAGTGTTGCTTGCCTCGAAGTGAGCACAGAAGATAGCTCGTCTGGTAGACTCATGTTACTGGGCAGCTCGTGGCTGGGTTTCCCTTTATAATCTGTAATTGCTTGCAAGCCCTGCTACATCTGACGAACATCAGAGCCGGTGTAGTAGGATTCGATCTTGGTCCAGTATTGACTCTTTGCTTGTTTGATGGTTTGTTCAAGAGCGTAGCAGGATAAGCGTCCGGGTTAGTGTCTTGCTCCTTGAAAGCGGCAGCTCAAGCCTTCAGCTGAGTGCAGATGTTGCCTGTAATCCATGGCTTCTGGTTGGGCTATGTACGTATGGTCACTGTTGCAACGACGTTGTCGATGCACTTATTAATGAAGCCGGTGACTGATGTGTCAAACTTCTTAATGCCATCAGATGAATCCCGGGAACATATTTCAGTCCAGAAGAGGTAGCGAGAGGCCTAACTCGGCGGAAAATCGGACCCCCTCCAGTATGGAGGTCAATGAGAGAGTGTTGAATTAGGCCCCCCAAAAATTATGGCTTATTTGCTACATGAGGTTTATTTGATCGAATATACGTTTTGTAATGCTTAAGTTGTTACAAGTGTAATGATATAAGAAGGACAAGTGACATCCCGGCAACTGAGAAAAAACACTTTATATCGGAGTTGTCTCGAGATGGCTGTGCATATTCATGGCATGAGGCTAGTAGAATAGCATCTCTCTCCATTGAATACAAGCGGAAGACGTCAACAACCCTCATTGAATATTAAAAATGATTACAATAATGAGATGTATCCACAAATCCAAAGAAAGGATGGGTGGGAGCTACAGAGCCCACAGTGCCGCTTTGTAGACAACGACTCCCATTGTTAGGGCGGAGAGACGCATCTTGTCAGTATCCATAATCTTTCGTAAAACGGATTGCAATTTTACTGAATTAAAATCACCGGCAACTAGGAGCGCTGCAGCTTGCTATTCATAATTCTACTCGTTTGCAGAGGCAGGCAAGATTAGAACTCAGTCAGATCAAGAATATAAGCGTTCTGAGCTTTGATCAACGCTGGGAGCAATATTTAGATGTTGACCCATAATTGATTTTCTTTATTGTGTACAATATATATATGATTGTATTTATTGTGTACATTGTATATATTCTTGATCTGACTGAATTATATATACAGTACCAGTCAAAAGTTTGGACATTGTAGAAAAATAATGAAGACATCAAAACTATGAATGAATAACACACATGGAATCATGTATTAACCAAAAAAGTTATATTTGAAATTCTTTAAAGTAACCACCCTTTGCATTGATGACAGCTTTGCACACTATTGGCATTCTCTCAACCAGCTTCACCTGGAATGCTTTTCCAACAGTCTTGAAGGAGTTCCCACACTTGTTGGCTGCTTTTCCTTCTCTCTGCTGTCCAACTCATCCCAAACCATCTCAATTGGTTTGAAGTCGGGTGATTGTGGAGGCCAGGTCATCTGATGCAGCACTCCATCACTCTCCTTCTTGGTAAAATAATCCTTACAAGCCTGGAGATGCGTTTTGGGACATTGTTCTGTTGAAATACAAATGATACTCCCACTAAGCGCAAACCAGATGGGATGGCGTATGGCTGCAGAATGCTGTGGTAGTCATGCTGGTTAAGTGTGCCTTGAATTCTACATAAATCACAGACAATGTCACCAGCAAAACATCGACACACCATCAAAACTTCTCCTCCATGCTTCACGGTGGGAACTAAACATGCAGAGATAATCTACTCTGCATCTCACGAAGACACGGCAGTTGGAACCAAAAATATAATATTTGGACTCATAGACCAAAGTACAAATTTCCATCGGTCTAATGTCCATTGCTCGTGTTGCTTGCCCCAAGCAAGTCTGTTCTTCTTACTGGTGTCCTTTAGTAATGGTTTCTTTGGAGCAATTCGACCATGAAGGCCTGATTCACGCAGTCTCCTCTGAACAGTTGATGTTGAGAAGTCTGTTACTTGAACTCTGCGAAGCATTTATTTGGGCTTCAATTTCTGAGGCTGGTAACTCTAATGAACTTATCCTCTGCAGCAGAGGTAACACTGGGTCTTCCTTTCCTGTGGTGGTCCTCATGTTAGCCAGTTTCATCATAGTGCTTGATGTTTTTTTGTGACTGCACTTGAAGAAACTTTCAAAGTTCTTGAAATTTTCCGGATTGACTGATCATCATGTCTTAATAAATTAATGATGGACTGTCTTTTCACTTTGCTTATTTGAGCTGTTCTTGCCATAATATGGACTTGGTCTTTTGCCAAATAGGGCTATCTTCTGTATACCACCCCTACCTTGTCACAACACAATGTCATAGGCGTCGTAAGGATTGGACCAAGGTGCAGCGGGTAAAGTGCTCATCTTCTTAATTTATTAAAGAACACTCAAAACAAAATAAAAAAACTATGAAAACAGTTCCATAAGGCTCCCAGGCTATACAGAAAATAACCATCCACAAAACACAAGTTAAAACAAACCCAACTAAATATGGCCTCCAATTAGAGACAACGACAACCAGCTGCCTCTAATTGGAGGTCATTGCCAAAACCCAACATAGAAATAGAAAACTAGATATACACATAGAAATAGAAAATATAGAACATAAACCAAAAACCCCAAAACACACTAAACAAACACCCCATGCCACGCCCTGACCAAACTACAATGACAAATAACCCCTTTTACTGGTCAGGACGTGACAGTACCCCCCCTCCCAAAGGTGCAGACCCCGAATACACCTCAAAACAAAAACCCCACAAAAACAACCGCAAACTTAAAGGGAGGGAAGGGAGGGTGGCCACCGTCAACAACGGTCCCTGTGCTACACCCCCCCTCCCAATCCTCCCATTATGGAGGTGGCTCTGGCTCTGGGCATAGCTCCCATTCCGTAGACTCTAGACTGGGGAGCGTCGCTGGAGACTCCGGCCTGAGGAGCGTCGCTGGAGGCCCCGGCCTGAGGAGCGTCGCTCGAGGGCTGAGGAGCGTCGCTGGAGGCCGAGGGCTGAGGAGCGTCGCTGGAGGCCGAGGGCTGGAGCGCGTCGCTGGAGGCTGCAGACTGGAGAGCGTCGCTGGAGGCTGCAGACTGGAGAGCGTCGCTGGAGACTGCAGACTGGAGAGCGTCGCTGGAGGCTGAGTGCTCACAGCAGGCACTGGCTGTACCGGGTTATGGAGGCGCACTGGAGGATGAATGCGGGGAACAGGAACAGGACATACTAATGGCAGAGTGCTCACAGCAGGCACAGGCTGTACCGGGTTATGGAGGCGCACTGGTGGGTGAGTGCGCGGAGCAGGAACAGGACGTACTGGACTGGGCAGGCGCACTCGAAGCCTGATGCGTGGGGCTGGCTTAGGAGGCGCCAGACTAGTAACACGCACCTCATGGCTAGTGCTGGGAGCAGGAACAGGACGTACTGGACTGGGCAGGCTCACTAGAGGCCTGATGCGTGGGGCTGGCTTTGGAGGCGCCAGACTAGTGACACGCACCTCAGGGCTAGTGCGAGGAGCAGAAACAGGACGTACTGGACTGGGCAGACGCACAAGAGGCCTGATGCGTGGGGCTGGTTTTGGAGGCGCCAGCCTAGTAACACGCACCTCAGGGCTAGTGCGAGGAGCAGGAACAGGGTAAACTGGACCGAGGAGATGCACTGGTGGCCAGATGCGCCCGTGCCGGCGCACTTCTCCCTGGCTGCCGGCTAACTCTCGCCTGGCAACGCTGCGGAGACCTTATTGACCGCACGCGTATGGGCGACACAGTGCGTATCTCCGCATAACAAGGTGCTTGCTTGATCCGTTGCTCCCCATAATAAGCACGGGGAGTTGGCTCAGGTCTCCACTTTGACTCTGCCCCATGTTGCTCCCTTACTTTTCTCTCCCAGAAACGTTGTTCTGCCTTTGTTGCCTCCAGTTCCTCCTTCGGTCGCCGGTACTCCCCAGCCTAGCTCCATGGACCCTTGCCATCAAGGATCTCCTCCCACGTCCGTGACTCCAAATATCTCTCCTGCTGCTCCTTCTTCCGCTGCTTGGTCCTTTTTTGGTGGGTGGTTCTGTCATAGGCGTCGTAAGGATTGGACCAAGGCGCAGCGGGTAATGTCCTCATCTTCTTAATTTATTTATCACTCAAAACAAAATAAACAAACGACGAAAACCGTTCCATAAGGCTCCCAGGCTATACAGAAAATAACCACCCACAAAACACAAGTGAAAACAAACCCAACTAAATATGGCCTCCAACCAGCTGTCTCTAATTCGAGGTCATTGCCAAAACCCCAACATAGAAATATAAAATATAAACCAAAAACCCCGAAACACACAAAACAAACAACCCCTGCCACGCCCTGACCAAACTACAGTGACAAATAACCCCTTTTACTGGTCAGGACGTGACACACAACTGATTGGCTCAAACGCATTTAAGAAGGAAAGAAATTCCACAAATTAACTTTTAACAAGGCACACCTGTTAATTGAATTGCATTCCAGGTGACTACCTCATGAAGCTTGTTGAGAGAATGCCAAGAGTGTGCAAAGCTGTCATCAAGACAAATGGTGGCTACTTTGAAGAATCTTAAATATAAATATATTTGGATTTGTTTAACACTTATTTGGTTACTACGTGATTCGATATGTGTTATTTCATAGTTTTGATGTCTTCACTATAATTCTACAATGTAGAAAATAGTAAAAACATGTTTTTTTTAATGGAATGAGTAGGTGTGTCCAAACGTTTGACTGGTACTGTATAGAAATATATATAGAAATAAAATGTAACAAAATGACCGAGGTCCGGACCACGGTGTCCTCAAATGTAGTTACGGCCATGGGTGTTAGACAGACTAGTCTACAATATTAATTAATGTTGGATAGTAAGACGTTGAATGAGTGACCAAAATGCGGGTTGTGCCGAGTTTGTCCCTTTTTATTAGTTGCCAATCACTAGTTACCACAGACAAAGTCATAATTATGGCTAAACCCCGCCTATTTCTACAATTTATCTTCTTAAAATCAGATTTTAAACGTAACCCTAACCACACTGTTAACCGTATGCTTAACCATAACCTTAACTTAAGACCAAAAAGCACATTTTTGCTTTCATGAATTTTTACAAAAAAGGCCTAGACAATTTTTACTCAGTGGCTGTGGTAACTAGTGACAACCAAGGCCTATGTTTATGTAATTGGGAACGCATGAAATTGCTACAAAAAATAACACCCTCCTCAGCAATAAATCATGCGTTTTCTATTTCATTTGAATGAAGCAGCAGCTTGCTAGTCTAAAAGACTCAGGCAAGACAACTGACATGTCGTTAATGTCAACAGTCAGTTGCAGACTAACTAATTTACAGTGGTAGGACCAGTGTAAGCATTGCTTCAAAAAATTGAAACACTGACTCAATCATGGAAATAACCAATTAGGCACTGAAATCCAAATTTCATGTTGATTTAAAAAACCCTAAAACCCTGAGACGGACCGCCCTCAACAATCGCGGCTATCAATTCAACGCTTTGGTGCGGACTGGACACAGTTCCTGAGACGTTTACACTGGAACATGTGAAGGTGGGAAGATTTTGGAAAGTAGAGAGCATCCAACAAATTCTGAAGGTATGTGTATTTTTTACATATTTTCCAAGAGGATGTCCATTGTAGCTGCAAATTTTTTTGCTTTACACACTATAAGAGCATATATATATTTTTGTAAGCTACAGAATGTGACATCTATGTTACTGTCATAGACGCGATTGTCTGTCATTAGCCTATGCATGCCCAGCGAAATAGAATTCCGTGTCATTTTAAGAAAATAAAAATGAATAGCCTATCAACTAAACAATATCAATTAGACAAATAAAATGCATTTGGTCATATGGGCACATTTTGGACACTAATGCACGCGCAGTCTCCAAGTAACCCCACCCAAACAGGTTGCATGACAAACACGCCCTGGCCAGTTGGTTGCCTTGTTTGGAGAATTTGGAGGGTATAAATTTAAGTAAAAAAATCTAAATGTGTGTGTGCGCTCGTATGTGCTTGCGGTCGTGATTATTGCAACAAGTTGGCTTTCTAAGAACAAAGGATGGAAGTGATATTAAATTACGAATATCCTTGACTGTTGTGCCTTCATAATTACATACTGCACGTGACTGTTTTGTATGTCACTCAAATGTAACGTTAAAGGCTTCACATCAAAGGCTATCAGTAAGTAAGCAACTTGCGGTGTTTCCAGATCTGTTCTATTTGTGCATATTGTGTTGCTGGTTTTAATGGTTCTGTTCAGGAGTCCCAGCCCTCCAACATATCTTTGCCCTAGAACACACTGCCCCTGCCAGGCAGCTGTTGAGTGGTATGTGTTGTGCCTGCTACTTTAGTCCAAAACCCTTTTGCAATCATGCCAAGACCCTGTGCCGAACTGACTGCTTTTTCTGGGTAGTGGAAGGAAAGGGGACCAGGGGTTAATGTTACCTATGGATTATTTTGACTAGCAGGATGGTATATAAACTGGGGGGTAATATAACCACAGGAGGTCTGAAACATGTCATACCTGCTCTGTCAGTGTTACGATAGCAGTGGGGGGTGGGGGGGGGGGGGGGGGGTGGGGGGGTGGTTGGTGGCAAAATCTGGATCATAAAATAGGGATCATATTTTTGTATGTGTTGGAGTGGGTGCAGTATGTCCATCCAGTCCTACTGGCACCATGGCCGGTGGGAGAGTGTGTTTGTTTGGGGTATCACAGTGATGGGACAGTGTGTTGGGGAACTGTTGTGGATGGTCTGATCTCTCTCTCTCTCTCTCTCTCTCGCTCTCGCTCTCTCTGGCAAAACAGTATGGCATGGCTCCAAGCTTGGAAAACTATTTCTGGATCCAGCTATGGGAAAAAGTCCATAATCACTCACCAATAGAGCGCTTTATGAAAATTCCTGGAAAACAAAAATTGACTCAGAGATTTATGGAATCAGTCAGAGTAAAAGTAAAGAATACTCTACCTACCGTATGTCATAGTAGACTTTTCACTGTGGTCCATACATTAGTTGAGGTTGGCCTACACACAGTATGTTGTTGACGTGTACAACATAACTGTTCTAGTTTTATCAAAGTCACATTTCCTGGCAGTTATATGTTTTAAAAAAGTTAAACAATATTACTGATGCCTAATGATGTAAGTTCAAAGTTTACTTCCCTCTAAAACCCTAGGACTTTGTGTAGGTGTAGGCTAACAATGGCTTATTTTTAACCTGTGGTTGTTGGGCGAGGGGGGGTGGAAGTGCCAGGACAACAGAGGAAGAGAGGCCTCCTCATACTTCATCCTTCCTGGGATTCGGAGAGGCTCTTTGTAATACAAATAAACAGGCTTCTCAGTGAGTTACAGTCAGTGAGCTATGACAGCCTGACTTACAGTAAGCAAACGAGGGGGGGGGGGGGGAATTATGTGTAGAGGTTGTCCCTAAACTCAACTACCACCATTCTTTGCAAGAAACAACAAATTGGCGTCAGAACCACCTTCAAAAAATGTGCCTCTAAAGCAGGGTTTGTGTTTTGCCCAAAGCAGTACACAACTGATTTAAATAATCAAAGCTTGATGATAAGTTGGTTATTTGAATCCGCTATGTAGTTCTAGGACAAAAAACAAAATGTGCACCCAGGGAGGGGAGGGGAGGGGAGGGGCAGGGGGGGCCAGGGCCAGGACCGAGTTTGGGAAACCCTGCCCTAAAGGACAGAAAGATGCATTGCTCTCATGGGTCATGGGGTTGTCAGAAAGGAGCTGGGAAATCCAAATAATTTTCATAAAATATGGAATGCATGATTAGCATCTCTTCTAGTCAAATGGTTAAAGATGCTTCTAACGTGTGGGTGGAGATTTAGTACCCAAGTAGTCATCAAGGTCTGATGTCTCAGGAATTAATAAAACTGAATGAAAGTTAGAAAAGAGAACTGGGAAAGGAAACGGCAAACTGCTCAGGGAAATATTGGTGCTGGTTGGTCAGTGTGTCACGCCCTGATCTTAGACGTTTATTTTCTTCTAGTTTGGTTAGGTCAGGGTGTGATGTGGGGTGGGCAGTCTAGTTTTTCTATTTCTTTGTTTTGGCTGAGTGTGGTTTCCAATCAGAGGCAGCTGTCCATTGTTGTCTCTGATTGGGAACCATACTTAGGCAGCCCTTTTTCCCTCCTTGAGTTGTGGGATCTTGTTTTTGTGTTGTGCCTGTGAGCACACCATTACTTCACGTTTTGTTTGCGTCTGTATTTGTTTTGGTGAGTTTCATTTATTAAAACATGTGGAACTCTACACATGCTGCGCCTTGTCCTACTCCTTTTGACGAGCGTGACAGAAGATCCCACCACAAGAAAACCAAGCAGCGTGCGCCTACGGGGAAGACGAGGTGGACATGGGAGGACATCCTGGATGGCAAAGGATCCTGGACGTGGGCGGAGATCCAGGCCGGAAGGGATCGCCTCCCATGGGAACAGGTGGAAGCAGCGAGGGAGGAACAGCGACGAGATCAGGAGGCATGGCAACGAAGGAAGCCCGAGAGGCAGCCCCAAAAATTTCTTGGGGTGGCACACGGGGAGTTTGGCAGAGTCAGGGTGGAGACCTGAGCCAACTCCCCGTGCTTACCGTGGGGAGCGAATGACGAGGCAAGCACCGTGTTATGGGGTGATGCGCACTGTGTCGCCAGTGCGCATTCACAGGCCGGTGCGATCTGTGCCCGCGCCCTGCAGTTGTCGAGCTGGGTTGAGCATCCAGCAAAGACGGGTTGTGCCAGCCATACGCTCCAGACCTCCAGTGCGCCGCCACAGCCCAGTATACCCAGTGCCTGCTCTGTGCACCGTCTCCTGTGAGTCTCCCCAGTCCGGTGAGACTGGTTCCAGCTCCACGTAGGAAGCCTCCAGTGACGATCCATGGCCCGGAGCCTGCAGCGACGATCCATGGCCCGGAGCCTGCAGCGACGATCCATGGCCCGGAGCCTGCAGCGACGATCCATGGCCCGGAGCCTGCAGCGACGATCCATGGCCCGGAGCCTGCAGTGACGATCCATGGCCCGGAGCCCAGAGTCTTCAGTGGCAGTCGGCAGTTCAGAGCCTCCGGCGATGATCCACAGTCTGGTTCCTCCGGCGACACAGAAGCGGGGGGGTTCAGCGGGCAGTGTGGGAACCAGTGCCGCCACCAAGAATAGATGCCCACCCGGACCCTCCCCTATAGGTTCAGGTTTGCGGCAGGGAGTCCGCACCTTTGGGGGGGGGGGGGGGTACTGTCACGTCCTGACCGTAGACGTTTATTTTCCTCTAGTTTGGTTAGGTCAAGGTGTGATGTGGGGTGGGCAATCTAGTTTTTCTGTTTTGTTTTGGCTGAGTGTGGTTTCCAATCAGAGGCAGCTGTCCATCTGTATTTGTTTTGGTGAGTTTCATTTATTAAAACATGTGGAACTCTATGCACGCTGTGCCTTGGTCTACTTATTTTGACGAGCGTGACACAGTGACAGCTAGGTTAAACAAATCATAAAGGAAGGGTCTTACCACATGACTGTGGTAGTTAAGGTGAAGACTAACAGTGAAATGCTTACTTAGGGGTCCTTAAAGATAAAATAGAAATAGTGACACAGGGAATAAATACACAGTGAATAACAATAATGAGTAAAAATAACATGGCTATGTACAGGGAGTACCAATACCGAGTCGACGTGCAGGGGTACAAGGTAATTGAGGTAGCTATTCACATATACTGTAGATAGGGGTAAAGTGACTAGGCAACAGAATAGATAATAGACAGCTGTAGCAGCAGCATATGTGGCGCAGTAGTAGTAGCAGCAGCATGTGTGGGTGTTTGTGGCGTCAGTATCCATGTGTGCGTATGTTGGTGTGTGTGTGTGCATAGTCAGTGCAACAGTTTGTTAAAAAAAGGGTCAATGCAGATGGTCCGTGTAGCTGTTTGGCAGTCTTATGGCTTGGGGTTAGAAGCTGTTCAGGGTCCTGTTGGTTCCAGACTTGGTGCACCGGTATCACTTGCCGTGCGGTAGCAGAGAGAATGGTCTATGGCTTGGTTAGCTGGAGTCGGACAATTGTTTTGGGGGCCTTCCTCTGACACCGTCTAGTATATAGGTCCTGGATGGCAGGGAGCTCGGCCCCTGTGGCGTTCTGGGCCTTACTCACCACCCTCTATAGTGCCTTGTGGTCGGGTGCCTTACAGTTGCTGTATCAAGCGTTGATGCAGCCAGTCAAGATTCTCCCAGTGGTGCAGCTGTAGAACTTTTTGAGGATCTGAAGGCCCATGACAAATCTTTGCAGCCTCCTGAGCGAGAAGAGGCACTGTGTGTGGCTCATGTTAATTCCTTAGTGATGTGGACACCAAGCAACTTGAAGTCCTTGGCCCGCTCCACTACAGCCCCATCATTTCCTGTTGTCCACAATCAGCTCCTTTGTCTTGCACACTGCCAGATCTCTGACCTCCTACCTATAGGCTGCCTCATCGTTCTTGGTGATCAGGCCTACCACTATCGTGTCGTCAGCAAACTTTATGATGGTGTTGGAGTCATGCACTGCCACGCAGTCGTGGGTGAACAGGGTGTACAGGAGGGGACTAATCACACCACTGAGGGGCCCCCGTGTTGATGGTCAGCATGGTGGATGTGTTGCTTACCCTCACCGCCTGGGGACGGCCCGTCGAAGTCCAGGATCCAGTAGCGTGGATATATTCAGTCCCAGGGTCATGAGCTTGGAGGGTACTAAGGTGTTGAATGCTGAGCTATAGTCAATGAACAGCATTCTCACATACAGTAGGTGTTCCTTTTGTCCAGGTGGGAAAGGGCAGTGTAGAGTGCGATAGAGATTGTTGGGGCGGTAAGTGAATTGGAGTGGCTCTAGGGTTTCTGGCATGATGGTGTTGATGTGAGCCATGACTAGCCTATCAAAGCACTTCATGGCTATAGATGTGAGTGCTATGGGACGATAGTCATTTAGGCAGGTTACCTTGACTTTCTTGGGCACGGGGACTATGGTGGTCTGCTTGAAACAAGTTGCTATTATTCAAGATGTTCAAGACACACTGTAGTCACATCTGTACTTTTCCAGTGGCAGGACTCTTTGGTAGAAAATGATGTAAGGAAGGGTGAACTTGAAAATACCCATACACTGTAATGGTACATGGATAGAGGTTAGCAAAGAGCGCTTCAGTGCTACATGTAACCCAAGAGAATATTTAAAACAAGTTAAAGTACTTTGATTTGATGGTCCTGTATCAAAGCTTAGAATAACTCTGCGTCCGCCTTAAAAAGACTTGGACTGAAATGACAACTTCATGAATTTGTGGTGGTTATGAAGAGCCTCCTGAGTGGTTATGAAGAGCCTCCTGAGTGGTTGTCAAGGGACCGTTTCTAGCAGTAATTACATTTTTATATAGTCATACCTTAACTGTTTGTCCTGGTCTGCAAACCAGTGAATAAATACATCTAAATAGTGTAGAGCATTTATTTTTGCTTAACTACAGGTATTATAAGTACCAATTATATCTTGAATTAAGTGAACTACCTGGGATGCTGGTAGACCAATATTAATTCCTTGAAGCTAGAATCCTTAATTGAAACAATAAGAAAGCTGTCACCTCAAATTCACAGACAGCTAAAGATGCAAGGAATGACCATGACCATGATACAGTGTTTGTTCCCATTCACATTGTTTACAAACATTGGAGTAAAACAAGCTCATGTTTTAGGTTCTGATGGGTTATGACAGTTGAACTAAGCTGAGGCATTTAAATGATATATATTTTTAAGAATCAATGGGTATACATATCATTAAAAAATGGATGCAGCAACTAAGGATTCTAGCTTTAACACTGTCTTTTTGTTTTGAGTTGACATTCTGCTGAACCAAGATGAGGGCTCAGGTTAAGGGGCCAATAGCCTCGCAAGGCGCCTGAGAGGTATACTGCTAAAGCTAGCCAGCTTCACTTAACTTCCCATTCCAGCTCAGGCTTTATCCATACTACAGTACGACGGTGGATATTGCTCGTTCACCTGCCGCTAACTCTAGCTGTGTGTATGTCGCACATGGCTCGTCAAACGCCGAACTCTTCATTGAAACAATGCTGAAACATCAATCCGTGGACAAGTCAGTGCGACATTTTCATTTATGCCGAAATAAAATTAAAGAAAGGTTATCTCGCAAATTCAGCAGGCTATCGTGTGAAATATACTTTTTGAAGTGCTGTCTTTATTTAATTAGTTTGGTGTAGTTGTCAATCGACAATTACTAAATGTCTCTCTCGCTTTCATGAAAAATAACAAACCACTTATTACTACAAAAATGTACGCTTCAACCACTTTTATTTACACTTATCACTACTAGCTATCATTTCTACCTACTAACACTATTACTACTATTATCATCGCCACTATATTAGTGATACAACTACCATCATTACAATTTGGGATAATAATAGCGAGTTTTACTGCTTAATTTGGGAGGAGACTGTGGATCTGTCTCAGTCTGTACCATCGTCACACGCGATACCTCAGACAGCACTGTTCCGATTTTGACTCAATTTGGATGAATTATGCGTCTTGCCATAGAGATCCGGCATTTACAAAATGGCACTGATTGGCCCAAGGGCGAGAGCTTTAGTAATTAACTGAAAAGTATTAATCACACGCAATATCTCAATTGGCCCAGTGTCAGGCAATGAGTGCCAAATACATATTTGACTGCAAGAGGAGCCAACGCGCCTTCGTCCATGAGTATTTAACATTTTTCCTCTGGGTTTAATTTATTTTTGAATAAATTGACTATTTTCTTCGAAGAATGACTCTCTTTCTGAATAATATATTTTTTAATGGTGGAAGAAGTGCATCTATCTTTACTTCCCATGTCGTGCATTGACTACATACACACTCCTCGTTGGGCAGCAAAGTCTTTTTGTGTCTCCCTTTTTCTATAGCCAATAAAGCCCCACAGTGGAAGTGTCATAAAACCTAGCGGTCAAACAGGGAAATGGTTCCATTCTTTTTTCCACCAAGAAACACTGACAATTAGGTCTGTGTTATGTGTAGGTTTACCCTGGCGTGACGTTTTGATAACCATGCAAATCTCTCTCGGACAAAGTGTCTTATCAATATTCAGCTCTATTTACTCTCAGATTTGAAAATGCTAATTAGATTAAAAGTAGACCTCATGCAAGACTACAAATCCCTGCAAGCTCCTGCATGTCATCAACAAAGCCTCCTTCACTCACGCCGCCAAACTTACCTTAGTAAAACTGACTATCTACCGATCCTCGACTTCGGCGACGTCATCTACAAAATAGCTTCCATTACTCTACTCAGCAAACTGGATACAGTCTATCACAGTGCCATCCGTTTTGTCACCAAATCACCTTATACCACTCACCACTGCATACTACAGGGTATGCTCTAGTCGGCTGGCCCTCGCTACATATTTGTCGCCAGACCCACTGGCTCCAGGTCATCTATAAGTCTATGCTAGGTAAAGCTCCGCCTTATCTCAGTTCACTGGTCACGATAACAACACCCACACGTAGCACACGTTCCAGCAGGTATATCTCACAGATCATCCCCAAAGCCAACACCTCATTTGGCCGCCTATCCTTCCAGTTCTCTGCTGCCAGTGACTGGAACGAATTGCAAAAATTGCTGAAGTTGGAGACTTTTTTATTTCCCTCATTTAACTTTAAACATCAGCTACCTGAGTTGCTAACCGATCGCTGCAGCTGTACATAGTCCATCTGTAAATTGCCCACCCAATCTACCTAACTCATCCCCATACTGTTTTTATTTTATTTACTTTTCTGTTCTTTGCACACCAGTATTTCTACTTGCACATCATATGCTCATCACTCCAGTGTTAATCTGCTAAATTGTAATTATTTGCTCCTATGGCCTATTTGTTGCCTACCTCCTCATGCCTTTTGCACACACTGTATAAAGACTTTCTTTTTTTTCTACTGTGTCATTGACTTGTTTATTGTGTTATTGGTGTAACGGGTGTCGTACGTAGTAGACCAAGGCGCAGCGGGTTGAGTGCTCATATTAAACTTTTTACTGAACACTTAAATAACAAAACAAGAAAACGAACGACAGCTTGACAGTCTTGCAGGCTAAACACAGTGCAAAAACAACTTCCCACAAACCACAGGTGAAAAAAGGGCTACCTAAGTATGACTCCCAATCAGCAACAACGATGTACAGCTGTTCCTGATTGAGAGCCATACCAGGCCAACAAAGACATACACAACCTAGAAAATCATAGAAATACAAAACCCCCAGAACACTCTAAACAAACACCCCTCTACATAAACACATAGCCCAACAAACCCCGAAACACTCTAAACAAATACCCCCTGCAACGTCCTGACCAAACTACAATAACAAATAACCCCTTATACTGGTCAGGATGTGACAAATGGCTTGTTTATTGTTTACTCCATGTGTTGTCTGTCACACTGCTTTGCTTTGTCTTGGCCAGGTCGCAGTTGTTTATGAGAACTTGTTCTCAACTAGCCTACCTGGTTAAATAAAGGTAAAATAAAAAAATAAATCTCTAGCTGACACCTTTGCTAACAGGTATTGTGTCAATTTTAAACTTGGACAAGACAGTTAAGACAATTGTCGATTTTAAAGAAATGTTGTCTATTAATTACTAAATGTAGTTAACATTAGAATCCAGACATTCTTATATTTTCCTCGATTCGGCAGTCTCATCCAGATCATCATGGCAGTTCTTTATGATAGCCACATTAGCAGCTAATTAGCTTTTAATTTTGGGGGGATAAATGCAGACATATATTGATAAAAGTCACCTTGTCCTAGAGATTTACAAGGTTATCAAAACATCACGCCAGGGTAAGCCTACACATAACACAGACCTAATTGTAAGTGTTTCTAAAATCTTCTACAGGAAAAATGAATGGTGGAAAAACAATTGGAATCATTTCCTTGTTTGACCCCTAGGTTTTATGGGTATTACTACTCATTCTGTGGTACTGTATTGGTGGTCACTGAGCTTGTATCTGGTCATGTTGTGTCTCTGTTTTGTATTTCTGACAGAGTAGAGCTATTCTGCTAATTTATAATCTCTTTTTAGGGCCAAATAGCAATTTAGTTTATTATTTGTTTTTGTTTCATTTTCCCCGTATGTCAATAGGAGGTATTAATTTCTGTAACAATCTGATTTCCCTGTGTGCCTCTCTCTCTCTCTCTCTCTCGGGCTCGTGTGTCATGTGACACTTGACATTTTTTATATAGTGAATCAAGTCTGATTAATTGTTATCATCAGGATGTAATATCCTGCTCATTACTACTCGGTTCATGATAACAACCAGACTGTAATTACAGTTCTCATTTCAGTTTGTTTTCCTTGGCATAGGAGGTAAATAGCAGTTTTACAGACTGAAAGGGAATGGGAAGTTGTTTGATTGTGAAAGGGTGTTGTATAGCGTTGAATGAGAACACAGATGAGCACTTGTGACACCAGTGTCCGTCCTGGGACTTTGGTCAGGTGACAAGCCATTGAAGAGATCTAGGACCCTATATATAGACTACACCAGCACACTGCCTGATGGAGAATGATGATGTAGTATTTACAGCCTTATCCATAGATTTGGTTTTACCTTCAAACATAAATGGATGTCAAATTGATACATTTGTGAAGGGAAACTCTAGAAATTGACAGCGTTTAGCAGTTATCAAACTATATACGTTAACTAGGCACTACATAATTTTGGTTCATCAGTTTAAGTGATAGTTAGTTGTCTTGTTGACAAAAATCATTACTACTACAAATTATTTAATTTTTGAAAATGTTTTTACTCAGTGTGTTTGTTTTCCTTGGCATAGGAGGCAAATAATAGTTTTACAGACTGAAAGGGAATGGGAACATTGCTTGATTGTGAAAGGGTGTTGTATGAGAACACTACTGAACAAGTGTGACACGCGTGTCCCTCCTGGGACTTTGATCAGGTGACAAGCCATTGAAGAGAGAGGACCCTATATATAGACTACACCAGTGTATTGAGTTTCTGGGCCAACTGTGTACCTCTGTGGATTGTCCTGCCATAGGGGTCAGCCATGGGGCTTGTGTTCTGCCTCTGTACCCGGTCTTACCCTCTCTCTCTATCTATCTATCCCACACCCATGGTCACAGATAAAAGGTCAAAGACAATTTACAAGATATGTAGAGCAGAGCTGCAGTAAGATGCTGTGGTTCCCTTCTTAGATTGTGATCCACACCCATCTCTGTGTGACCATTGACAGTTATGACATTTCCAAAGAACCCGGGGTTAGGAGTGAGAGAGAGCTGGAGGTGTGTGACTCATCCTCCCTTACTAACAGTCTTCCCCCAAAGCTCCAAAGCATTCCACATTCTATCCTCTCTTTTCCTCCTGTCTTTCTCTCCCTTTGCTCATGTTTTACACTCATCATTTTTTAATAACTCACTAAAAATGTTTTCATATGTCTCGTAGTACTCAAAGATCAATACTTCTATGTCCCTGCTTCAGCTGGAATTTGACTGTGCTTTATAATTCAAAAGGTTTCTTTTTGCTGGGTTAGTGAATTAACATTTTGTAAGAAGAGTGTGGATTTCATGAGGGACAAGCTTTGTATACTTTTACATCAGATTCAGCGATCTTCAAATAAACATCCTCGTCTTTCTTGGTATTGTAAATATGCATGTTCCCTGACCATGGGCGGAACGACTGTGGTGCTGTGACCTGTTTTGAGTGGACATCCTGTTCTGAGACCCTGCAATGTGTGTTCCGTCAGCACAAACACATAAACAAACATGTATTTTTGTTGTCTCCTCATAGTATGGCCAATTACTGTTGAGTGGTCCCTTCAAAGAGAGCTATTGCTGCAAATAATTTCTACCATGAACCAGACCGTAGAAGTATATCCCACAGTTAGAAATACAGCCGCTCCCCTCTACTATTTCCATGCTTGTGATTCCTCTCGTCATACAGTGCCTTGCAAAAGTATTCATCCCCCTTGGCATTTTTCCTATTTTGTTGCATTACAACCTATAATTTAAATGGATTTCTATTTGTATTTAATGTAATGGACATACACAAAATAGTCCAAATTGGTGTGATGAAAAAAAGAACGTTTAAAAAAAATTCAAAACGGAAGTGGTGCGTGCACATGTATTCACCCCCTTTGCTATGAAGCCCCTAAATAAGATCTGGAGCAACCAATTACCTTCGGAAATGACATAATTAGTTAGATTACACACAGGTGGACTTTAAGTGTCACATGATCTGTGTATGTGATATATAATCTCTGTTCTGAAAGGCCCCAGTCTGCGGCACCACCAAGCAAGCGGCACCATGATGACCAAGGAGCTCGCCAAACAGGTCAGGGACTGTAAGGGCTGTCGTTGTAATAAAACCAAGGTGCAGCGGAGGATGTGTATTCATTTTGAATATTTAATAAAATGAACCACTATAAACAAAACACTAAACAGCAACGACAGCAAACAGTCCTGTCTGGTCAAAAATGAACGAAACAGAAAACAATCGCCCACAAACCCCAAAGGAAAAAACAGGTTACTTATGTGTGACTCCCAATCAGCAACAACAAACTACAGCTGTGCCTGATTGGAAGCCACACGGCCAAAATCAACGAAACAAACCAACCTAGAAAAAAGAACGCCCACCCAATGTAACACCCTGGCCTAACCAAAATAACGAACAAAAAAAACCTTTCTATGGCCAGGGTGTTACAGGGACAAAGTTGTGGAGAAGTACAGATCAGGGTTGGCTTATAAAAAAAAATATCAGACACTTTGAACATCCCACAGAGCACCATTAAATCCATTATTAAAAAATGTAAAGAATATGGCACCACAACAAACCTGCCAAGAGAGGGCCGCCCACCAAAACTCACAGACCAGGCAAGGAGGGCATTAATCAGAGAGGCAACAAAGAGACCAAAGATATCCCTGAAGGAGCTGCAAAGCTCCACAGCGGAGATTGGAGTATCTGTCCATAGGACCACTTTGCCGTACACTCCACAGAGCTGGGCTTTACAGAAGAGTGGCCAGAAAAGACATTGCTTAAAGAAAAAATAAGCAAACAAATTTGGTGTTCGCCAAAAGGCACGTGGGTGACTCCCCAAACATTTGGAAGGTACTCTGGTCAGATGGCCGTCAAGGAAAACGCTATGCCTGGCACAAGCCCAACACCTCATCACCCTGAGAACACCATCCCCAAGGTGAAGCGTGCTGGTAGCATCATGCTGTGGAGATGTTTTTCATCGGCAGGGACTAGGAAACTGGTAAGAATTGAAGGAATGATGGATGGTGTTAAATAAAGGGAAACCTGTTTCAGTCTTCCAGAGATTTGAGACTGGGACGGAGGTTCACCTTCCAGCAGGACAATAACCCTAAGCTTACTTCTAAAGCAACACTCGAGTGGTTTAAGGGGAACATTTAAATGTCCTAGTCAAAGCCCAGACCTCAATCCAATTTGAGAATATGTGGTAAGACTTCAAGATTGCTCTACACAAGTGGAACCCATCCAACTTGAAGGAGCTGGAGCAGTTTTGCCTTGTAGAATGGGCAAAAATCCCAGTGGCTAGAGGTGCCAAGCTTATAGAGACATACCCCAAGAGACTTGCAGCTGTAATTGATGCAAAAGGTGGCTCTACAAAGTAGAGTATTTTTTTTGTCTTGTTTCACAATAAATATTTGATCTTCAAAGTGGTAGGCATGTTGTGTAAATCAAATGATACAAACCGCCCAAAAATCTATTTTAATTCCAGGTTGTAAGGCAACAAAATAGGACAAATGCCTAAGGGGGGACTACTTTCGCAAGCCACTGTAGTTCACCTATGCTCACTGGCAACAACTCTCTTTGTCCCATATAGAACAATGTGGAGGATCCCAGCGCTATGGCTTCCGGTGCTACTACTGGCCGTTGAGGTGAGAGAGACTCCTGAATATGTGTGTTTTCGTCAGATTAGAAACTATAAAAGGAGCTGTTAAACATCCAATAGGTATGCCACTGTGAAGATGTGGGGACCATGCTGGCATCCGAGGAGGTGCCCAACATCCCTTTGTCGACCACCGTGACCCGCAGCCAGATCCTCTCAGCTCAGTTTGAGTGCTACCTGAAGATCATCTATGACCCACCACGCAATGAAGCTGGTGAGGCACTACACACATGTGCACACATACAATATAGCGGAGTGGTGCAGGTCAGGGGATAAGGGAAGTGACTACCCTCAGGTCTGAAAGAAGGGAAGTGGTCTTTGTCTCCAAGCTGCCCCTGTGTCTCGACCTCACTAAATAAAGGCTTTTGAAATGCTATTTTTCACCTTATTTCCGTACATACAACCTGGACACAGACGTCATTGTATTGTTCACTAGGACTGTTTTTTTAAAAAGTGATCTTTGTTTGCACATGTAGCTGTTTCTGTTTTAAATGCATTTATACTATTTAACGTAGTAAATTTTGAAGAGACATTTTAAACATTTAACAGGTGTTTGCTTTTTTGATCTGTTTTTCATTACTCTGCTTTTGCATGACATTCACAGGAAATAAGAGACCGTTGTTTTCAGTTTGTCTTAAATGCCTCAACACTGTATTTTATGGTGACAGATTTAGCTCTAGGTTTTTAAGCCCTAGGTTTTTAGAAGTTCTAATATTACTAACAATGTCACTCTTTATATTATGTCCATGATATAATAAACAGTTCAACAAAGGCAATGATCCTAAACATTTTAAACATGAAACAGTTGCATTACTATAATACTGTACACAGCTACTCTTCTGTTGTCGCCCCTTGCAGGCACATTCTGTAACCGCACGTGGGACGGCTGGCTGTGTTGGGATGACTCTGCACCTGGCACGGCCATGCAGCTCTGCCCTGTGTACTTCCAGGACTTTGACCCCTCGGGTAAACCAGCCAGCCACACATGTAACAATCACAATTAAACTGACTTGATATTTAATGATGCCTTACCTGAAGTGTTTTGTGACATCCATCCTCTCCCTGTGTCCATTCAAACAGAGAAAGTGACTAAAGTGTGCAACTCGGACGGACAGTGGTTTCGTCACCCTGAGAGCAACCGTATTTGGTCCAATTATACCCAGTGTCAGATGTACACTAAGGACAAACTGACGGTATACTTCTAAGCCAACTTGTTTAGTAATTTTGACAGTGGCTTAGACATTTTTGTTATTCAATTTAGTGATTGTTTTTAAGTTCATCTCGCTATTGTGTTCATTTAGTTAATACCTGTTAAACTCTGAGGGTTGTTTTGGGCCCACGGAGCTTAACTGCTACCCACTCTGTCAATTTCAGTCAGAAAATAGAAAGTGGCATATCTTTCAAAAGCTACAGCACTTCTATTTTTGGAAAATCAAATCTTACTGTTGGCGATGTCATAAGAATCCTTCCATAGGCCATAAATCATGTGCTGTGCTATGGTCATAGTAATAGAGTATGTAATTTAGGTCAAGTCAACAAAAGTGCAAAAAAAATAGTATAAATGGAAAGGGTACACCCTGGTGGTCAGCGTAATGCGACGCATTTCTTTTCCATCCACATTTAATATGTCATGACCTTGAATGCATCCTCCATTTTCGCTGTTGATCTCTCACTTGTTTCCAATGGGGAAAAATGAATCGGAAAATAACTTTGAAGTTCCTTCGCATGTCTGTGTGTTTCATATTTTTTAAATGATAACTTTTGGGTCATTTTAAGATGTCAGGCTTGAAAATCCGTTCAGCCATTTTCGCACTGAGGTACTACCCAAACCAGTCGCCTCTGGTTTCAAGTGGTCATGTCACGTGATCTTCTAGTGGACGAACTGGGAATCTGACATGAGTTGATTACATCAGTGAAAATGTTATGACTTCAGCTTTCTCCTTATACAGTGCCTTCAGCCTCAATTAAAAATTGATGACATTTTCTCACCCATTCGACACACTATACGCCATAATAACAATGTGAAAACATTCTTTAAAAATGTTTGCAAATTTAATTTCAAATGAAATACTGAAATATCTCATTAACATAAGTATTCACACCCCTGAGTCAATACATGTCAGAATCACCTTTGGCAGTGATAACAGCTGAGTTTTTCTGGGTAAGCCTAAGAGCTTTGCACACCTGGATTGCACAATATTTGCACATTATTCTTTTTAAAATTCTTCAAGCTCTGTCAAGTTGGTTGTTGATCATTGCTAGACAGCCATTTTCAAGACTTGCCATAGATTTTCAAGACGATTTTAGTCAATTGTAACTAGGCCACAGGAACATTCAATATCCTCTTGGTGTATATTTGGCCTTGTGATTTAGGTTATTGTCCTGCTGAAAGGTACATTTGTCTCCCAGTGTCTGTTGGAATGCAGACAACCAGGTTTTCCACTAGGATTTTGCCTGTGCTTAGCTCTTTCTTTTCATCTTACAAAACGCCCTTGCCTATGACAAGCATACCCATAACATGATGCTGCCATCACCATGCTTGAAAATATTACTCAGTGATTGTGTTGTATTTGCCCCAAACATCATGCTTTGTATTCAGGGCATAAAGTGAATTTCTTTGCCACCATTTTTTTCAGTTTTACTTGAGTGCCATATTCCAATCAGGATGCATGTTTTGGCTTCCTCTTTTTCACTCTTTTCATTAAGTTTAGTATTGTGTAGTAACTACAATGTTGATCCATCCTCAGTTGTCTCCTATCACAGCCATTAAACTCTGTTTTTAACTGTTTTAAAGTCACTATTGGCCTCATGGTGAAATCCCTGAGTGGTTTCTTCCTTCCTCTCCAGCAACTGAGTTAGGAAGGACGCCTGTGTCTTTGTAGTGACTGGGTGTATTGATACACCATACAAAAGTGTAACTAATAACTTCACCATGCTCAAAGATATTAATTATATATAGATTTTTTTTACCCATCTAGCAATAGGTACCCTCCTTTACAGGGCATTGAAAAACCTCCCTGGTCTTTGTGGTTGACTAAGTTTTAAACTCACTGCTCAACTGAGGGACCTTACAATTATCTGTATGTGTGGGGTACAGAGATGAGGTAGTCATTCAAGAGTCCATGCAACTTATGTGACTTGTTAAGCACATTTTACTCCTGAACTTATTTAGGCTTGCCATAACAAAGGGGTTGAATACTTAAGACATTTCCGCACTTCATTTTTAATTAATTTGTAAACATTTCTAAACAACATATTTCCCCTTTGACATTATAGGGCATGCCGTGTAGGCCAGTGACACAATCTCAATTTAATACATTTTAAATTCAGGTTGTAACACAACAAAATGTGGAAAAAGTCAAGGTGTAAATAACTTCTGAAGGCACTGTATGCATAGCATTCCTGTAAGAAGGCATGGCACGTTGCACTTTTAAAATGGCTGTCTTACTATAGGAATTTGCACGTTTTGAGTGCCAGCATTAGGAAAAAGATATGACAAAAGTATCCTTTTGGAATGGTAATTGTGACATATTTTATTTCAAACCTAGACTTTCAAATCTCTTATTCCCTAACATGGGGACAATTTTGGGAATGTTATTGCTGTACACCTGTATCAGAATCCCACAGTTCTTACCTTTTCTAACAATACTAGGCATGCGTTTCTTGGACTTTTTGAAGTCTAAATGTATCTAATGAAGGAAGGGAGTTTACATGTTATGTGACGTTTAGAAAATACCTCAAGATGGTGTCTGAGTTTACCAGGTTAAAGAAGGGAATTAATGCTTCCCCTTTCCCTTCTTGCCCAGTTTGCATTTAGCTTGTACTACTTGGCCATTGTGGGACATGGATTGTCTGTGGTATCTCTCATCATCTCACTCTGCATCTTCTCCTACTTCAAGTGAGTCATGCATTGTTTCCTCTTTGGACCCACCAGATAGACTGTGCTCTGAATGTCACTTTAGTGTACCTTTTCACTTTACATCCTCTAATCAAAGTGATTCTGTTTGTATTGCTCTTCCTACACCAGAGCCCTCTACTCTAAACAGAGGTCTTTGGTTGTTCCCTACATTGCCCAATTAATTCACATAGTCAAATGAAAGACTGCGCTTTCCTATGACCCTATACGAGCCAGTGTAGACACAGTTACACATTTGTTTGTTTCCTAAGTGTGCCTCTCTCTTTCTGTTCTAATCCTCCCATTAGGAGTCTGAGCTGCCAGAGGAACTCCCTCCATAAGAACATGTTCCTGTCCTTTATCTTCAACTCCATCTGCACCGTCATCTGGCTCTCTGCTGTAGCCAACAACCAGCAGCTGGGGGCCAGCAACCCTGTAAGTACTGTGCATCTCTGCCATCAGGGTGAATAGCTACTGGTTGGTGAACATTTTGAGGTGCTACCCTCCACGATGTGTAGAAATGAGTGCCAGTGACAACTTAAAGTTAGCATTTTATATGCGCAAAAACAACCCCTGTCCTGAGGCTTCTCCCTGTGTTGTTCTCTCTCAGATTGGATGCAAGATCCTGGCAGTCCTAAACCAGTATACGTTTGGATCCAACTACTTCTGGATGCTGTGTGAGGGGATCTACCTGCACACTCTCATCATCGTGGCTGTGTTTGTGGGAGAGCAGCAGCTGGGCTGGTACTATGTCCTGGGTTGGGGTGAGTGACTGCATCTTTATTTTTCACTGTTCACATTGCTGTGTCCTGCTCTGCTATCTGATATACATTGTTGTTTGACCATCCTTTTCCCCTAGCACATAATTTACTTACATTGCCATTTTAGTAATTTATCAGACGTCTGGGGTGCCGTGAGTTATCTAAGATACTAGAGGGTAGGGTTTCAGATGTTTTCGCAAGATGGGCAGGGACTCCTCTGTCCTGACTTAAGGGGGAAGCTTGTTCCACCATTGGGCTGCCAGGACAGAGAATAGCTTTGACTGGGCCGAGCGGGAGCCGCCTTCCCGTAGGGGTGGGAGGGCTAAGAGACCAGAGGTGACGGAACGGTTGGGATGTAGTGTTTGGGCATAGCCTTGAGGTGCAGTTCCCCTTACATAATGTGCAATGAGTCTTCTATGCTTTCATATCTCTATCACATTGAGTGAATGGATTGGTATCTAACACATGGAAACTGCGTGGTTGATATACCATTTATTCAGTTCCAGCCATTACCATGAGTCCGTCCTCCCCAAATAAGGTGCCACCAGCCGCCTGTGCTTTATCAGTTCTTGAACCTCTACTCGGGGACCCCCAGTCGATCTGTACCAGAGCTAGCACACCTGATTCAACTTGTCAACTAATCAAGCCCTTGAATAGGTGAATCAGGTGAGCTAGTTCAGAGCTACAACAAAATTGTGAAATGTCTGGGGGTCCCCGAGGAAAGCTCTATTTGTTATGTCATATCTATGAAGGCCTTATGGAAGCTCGACAGTCATGAACTCCCTCTCTCTCCCAGGCTTCCCCATCATTCCTGCCATCACACATGCTGTGGCCCGTGGGCTCTTCTATGATGACAGGTAATGTGTCACAACTCCCTCTGAATACAGTGCATATTAGTGGCAGAGATTGACATTCTGCGCTCTATACTGCATTAGAACATTGTCAGTTACTGATATCTCAGTTAAACTCAGAATCAGATGTTTCTGTCTCAGTTGAGCTCAGGTTTGTCTCTTTGTCTCCCAGATGCTGGATCAGTTCCGACACACACCTGCTCTACATCATCCATGGGCCTGTCCATGCTGCCCTGCTGGTGATTCTGCACTACCAAAACAAACAAAAACATTTAGCAGAAATAGCAACCAAAGTGTTCTCAAACAGAAAATGTATGCTTTTCATCTAATATTGGGTTTGAATTGCAAGTAGCCAATTGCTCATGGAAAACAATCGATCACTGAATGCAATCACTCAATTCACTCACTCTATTCCTCTTCTCTCTGTCTCTCGCTCTCTCTCCAGGTGAACCTGTTCTTCCTGCTCAATATAGTGCGTGTGTTGATCACCAAGCTTCAGGTGACCCACAGTGCAGAGTCTAATGCCTATATGAAGGTGGTGAGAGCCACTCTCATCCTGATACCTCTGCTGGGAGCCCAGTTCATCCTGGTTCCCTGGAGGCCAGAGGGACGTAAGGCTAGGGCCATCTACGAGTTCATCATGAACATTTTTACACATTTCCAGGTATGGATTGGATGGTGCTGCTCACAGTTCCATTCTATACAAACCTAAATCGATGTTTGGTAGCATAGACAGCGTCTTACAAATGAATATAACTAGCCTACATACAGTATGTATCATGTATTCAAAACATTGGTATAACCTTTCCACACTCAATATTCACTGAATTACTTTTTTTTACATTTTTTATAGGGACTCCTGGTCGCAATTATATTCTGCTTTTACAATGCAGAGGTAAGTGCCAGCATCTTAAATATGATTATTAAGCTCAGTATACCTATTACAATTTACATTTCTATTTAATAATCATTATCATCCAGAAAATCTTAGATATTTGTTTGACAGTATTTACTGAGAATGTTAGAGCTAGCATTTATGTTGCTCTTAAACCACTTAGTGTCTGGTTCCATAGGTGCAGGCATGTCTTAGGAGGAAATGGGCACAGACTAAGCTGGTGTGGAAATGGACAGATTCCTACTCCCACTACCACACCAACTCCTCTGTGACCGAGACGAGTCGTGCTACAGTTAGCCTAGAGCTCACCGCTCCTGAGGGGAACACCATCATTAAGCCAGGTGGTAGTGTGCACTACCGAGCCAATGGACAGAGCAATGGCAAGCGCTGCACCAACGGGGAGATGGACACGCCCAGGATCCTGGAGACCACGGACATCTGATAGCACTGCACTGTCACTTCCCATAGGCACCATCACATGATGCTATGACAAACAGGCTCACTAAACTCACAGATTGGCCACAGACAATTGATCAATGCAGAAAATGGGGGCCATGACCTTTTGTGTCATTGTAAATGTTGGATAACCCACGTGGTAAGAAATATACACACAAATGTGTACAAGATACACACAGACAAACACATATACAGACATCTGATGAATGAGCAGCTTACAGGGTCCAGTTGAAACCTTACAGACAATTATTTGCCACCAGATGTATATACATTTCACTGTAGCTTTTCATTGTTGCTGATTTTGGCCTTAGGCACAATATATTATGGAACAATCCCAGTGATAAAATGACCCAATAAAGAGGGCTATCTCTGGCAATGTTTGATATTGGCCTTCAGTGCCGATCAGTGTCTGATGTAATCAATTCCTGTGGCCCTATTAGACAGTATATACAGTGGCAAGAAGGTATGTGAACCCTTTGAAAATACCTGGATTTCTGCAAAAAATTATCTGATATTCATCAAGGTCACAACAATAGACAAACAGTCTGCTTAAACTAATAAAACAAACAATTATACGTTTGTCTTTATTGAACACACCGTGTAAACATTCACAATGCAGGGTGGGAAAAGTATGTGAACCCTTGGATTTAATAACTGGTTTACCCTTCTTTGGCAGCAATAACCTCAACCAAATGTTTTCTGTAGTTGCGGATCAGACCTGCACAACAGTCATGAGGAATTTTGGACCATTCCTCTTTACAAAACTGTTTCAGTTCAACAATATTCTTGATGTCTGGTGTGAATTGCTCGAGGTCATGCCACAGCATCTCAATTGTGTTGAGGTCAGGACTTCTATTGAAACCCTTCTATTGTTGATTTACTTCTGTTCTGGGTCAATGTCCTGTTTCATCACCCAACTTCTTCTGTTGAGCTTCAATTGGCAGACAACCTTACATTCTCTGGCAAAATATCTTGATAAACTTGGGAATACATTTTTCTGTTGACTATTGCAAGCTGTCCAGGCCCTGAGGCAACAAAGCAGCCCCAACCATGATGCTCCTTCCACCATACTTTACAGTTGATGAGGTTTTGATGTTGGTGTGCTGTGTCTTTTTTCCTCCACACATAGTGCTGTGTGTTCCTTCTAAAGAACTCAACTGTAGTTTCATCTGTCCACAGAATATTTTGCCTGTAGCGCTGTGGAACATCCAGGTGCACTTTTGCAGACTTCAGACGTGCAGCAATGTTTTTTGGGGACAACAACGGCTTCTTCCGTGTCCTCCCATGAACACCATTCTCGTTTAGTGTTCTACGTATCGTAGACTCGTCAACAGAGATGTTAGAATGTTCCAGAGATTTCTGTGTCTTTAGCTGACACTAGGATTCTTCTTAACCTCATTGAGCGTTCTGTGCTGTGCTCTTGCAGTCATCTTTGCAGGATGGCTACTCCTAGGGAGAGTAGCAACAGTTCTGAACTTTCTCCATTTATAGACAATTTGTCTTACCGTGTACTGATGTACATCATGGCTTTTGAGATACTTTTATAACCCTTTCCAGCTTTATGCAAGTAGACAATTCTTAATCTTAGGTCTTCTGAGATCTCTCTTGTTCGAGGCATGGTTCACATCAGGCAATGCTTCTTGTGAATAGCAAACTTAAATTTTGTGAGTTTTTTTTTTTTATAGGGAAAGGCAGCTCTAACCAACATCTCCAATCTCGTCTCATTGATTGGACACCAGGTTAGCTGACACCTGACTCCAATTAGCTTTTGGAGAAGTCATTAGCCTAGGGGTTCACATACTTTTTCCAACCTACACTGTGAATGTTTAAATGATGTATTGAATATAGACAAAAATACAATGTGGGTGTTATTAGACACTATGTATGTCTATTGTTAGGACTTAGATGAAGATCAGATCAAATTTGATGGCCAATTTATGGTGAAATCCGGGTAATTCCGAAGGGTTCACATACTTTTTCTTGCCACTGTAAGTGTTGGAATATTAGGAATTTTTGGTGTCGTTTAATTTTTTATTACTCTGACACTGCTAAGGCTATATTGTAAAGATTTGGATCAGTCTTTTTGTCACTTTAATGATGTGTAACTTATTTAAATGTGTTACATAAGCTTGCCTTTTTCGAAACATGAAACGACTGCTTAACTTGGCATAGTTCTGACTGCTGAATGTTAAGTTCTCTGAGGCAAGTAAGATGAGTGTATAAGGAATACAACACCATGAGGAAAAAAGTGTGGCTGTGTGCTTTGAATCTCTAATAGGAGAACCTGTGATGAGGGATGCCCTATGTCTATCACAACACTTTTTATCCAGTGTTACTTTCTTATGCTTTAGCAAATCTTGTTTATTGAGTTGCTATACACAATCTTTGAAAAATCAAAGAGGATACATGTATTATACCGCTGAGCTGCAGTTGAACTGTGCATACTGTGTGTAGTGGGGAGAATGTACTATGCAGTGTATGAAAAACATTCCACTTTAACTTCCAAATAAATTGTTGTGTTTTAAGTGTAAAAAAAATTAAAAATAATAAATGTTTATCATTTTGGTTTGTGCTTGAGTTTTGTCCATTGAATTATGGTTTTGGGGATCTTTTTTTATAATGTAGGTCTGACTCGCTCAGAATGTATTAAAATAAGACCACCAGGAGTGAAAAGCTTTGGTTAAAAACGGACACTCATTTACTTTAGTTAAACTTGCAAGTCGAAAGGGGATATTTCTTGCAAACCATAAAGATTGCAATTAAAAATGGGCTGGTGTTTTTTCCAGACTCCTTTCATCTTAGGTGGATAAGAGCCTGTGTCAATCCTGTCTTGATAGAAATTAGTTACTTTTTACGGGCTGGTGTTACTGCTCTGTGTCTTAGATTAGGTAGCTTTTTATAATGTGGAGAGAAGCCTAAAGTAAATACTTGATCACATGAACCTTACAAATAATGCTGGCCTAAATTGGATGTAATGGCAATTCCCTATGATACGCTATTAGTACAGGTTGAGAGCAGTTCATGAGGCGTCCACATAATGTAGGTAATTGACGTTCCAGACGTTGGTCTTTAGTTGGGTGATGTTCCCATTTATTGCAGATATTGAAGACGATGAACATAAGGCCTACCGTGCCACGTGAAGAGTTGCACTCCATAATTTTTTGGGGGAATATTGTCACTTCCTCTTCTGCTCCTCCCCTCCGGCTTAACATCACCAGAATATTAACCACCGGTCCTTGGATTTATGATTACGCACACCTGTTCATCATGATTCACACCTGGACTTCATTACCATCATCATTTCCTCCCCTTTATATGTAACTCCCTTATCTTTTCTCAGCAGTTGTTATTGTTCTTGTTTACCGGCGTGTAGCCTTATGGAATTGTCTCGTTACTGGTTTCGCTGTTTTATTAAATGTTTCACCTGCACCTGCTTCCCGACTCACAGCTCCGTTATTACAAATATTCTCTGAAAGTCGATTGACCAAAAACTTAGCCTCTATTTAAATAAATTAGCATCTGACTGTTTCTCCAGCTTAGCATTTTGCATCCAGCACCTTAGCTAATTGGTTTTGGTGTACAGTAGATTCTACCCATATATACAGTTGAAGTCGGAAGTTTACTTACACTTAGGTTGGAGTCATTAAAACTCGTTTTTCAACCACTCCACAAATTTCTTGTTAACAAACTATAGTTTTGGCAAGTCGGTTAGGACACCTACTTTATGCATGACAAAAGTAATTTTTCCAACAATTGTTTACAGACAGATTCTTTCACTTATATTTCACTGTATCACAATTCCAGCGGGTCAGAAGTTTACATACACTAAGTTGACTGTGCCTTTAAACAGCTTGGAAAATTCCAGAAAATGATGTCATGGCTTTAGAAGCTTCTGATAGGCTAATTGACATAATTTGAGTCAATTGGAGGTGTACCTGTGGATGTATTTCAAGGCCTACCTTCAAACACAGTGCCTCTTGCTTGACATCATGGGAAAATCAAAAGAAATCAGCCAAGACCTCAGAAAAAAAATTGTAGACCTCCACAAGTCTGATTCATCCTTGGGAGCAATTTCCAAACGCCTGAAGGTACCACGTTCATCTGTACAAACAATAGCACGCAAGTATAAACACCATGGGATAATGCAGCCATCATACCGCTCAGGAAGGAGACGCGTTCTGTCTCCTAGAGATGAATGTACTTTGGTGTGAAAAGTGCAAATCAATCCCAGAACAACAGCAAAGGACCTTGTGAAGATGCTGGAGGAAACTGGTACAAAAGTATCTATATCCACAGTAAAACGAGTCCTATATCGACATAACCTGAAAGGCCGCTCAGCAAGGAAGAAGCCACTGCTCCAAAACCGCCATAAAAAAGCCAGACTACGGTTTGCAACTGCACATGGGGACAAAGATTGTACTTTTTGGAGAGATGTCCTCTGGTCTGATGAAACAAAAATAAAATTATTTGGCCATGATGACCATGAAGCACGGGGTTGGCAACATCATGTTGTGGGGATGCTTTGCTGCAGGTGGGACTGAAACACTTCACAAAATAGATGGCATCATGAGGAGTAAAATTATGTTGATATATTGAAGCAACATCTCAACACATCAGTCAGGAAGTTAAAGCTTGGTCGCAAATGGGTCTTCCAAATGGACAATGACCCCAAGCATACTTCCAAAGTTGTGGCAAAATGGCTTAAGGACAACAAAGTCAAGGTATTGGAGTGGCCATCACAAGGACCTGACCTCAATCCTATAGAAAATTTTGTGGGCAGAACTGAAAAAGGGTGTGCGAGCAAGGAGGCCTACAAACCTGACTCCGTTACACCAGCTCTGTCAGGAGGAACGGGCCAATATTCACCCAACTTATTGTGGGAAGTTTGTGGAAGGCTCCCCAAAACGTTTGACCAAGCAATGCTTGGTAGCAATGCTACCAAATACTAATTGAGTGTATGTAAACTTCTGACCCACTGGGAATTTGGGAAATGGGAAATAAAAGCGGAAATAAATCATTCTCGCCACTATTATTCTGACATTTCACATTCTTAAAATAAAGTGGTGATCCTAACTGACTTAAAACAGGGAATTTTTACTCGGATTAAATGTCAGGAATTGTGAAAAACTGAGTTTAAATGTATTTTGCTAAGGTGTATGTAAACTTCCAACTTCAAATGTGTGTGTGTATATATATAAACACACACACAGTTGAAGTTGGAAGTTTATATATATATATATATGAGTTACAAAGCTGTAAAACATTATCCTAAATATAACACTTAAACTTAGCAAATACCAATATAAGGATTTCAGCATGAAAACTCCTTTCTATTTGTATGCACTTTTATTTATTTTACTATGTCAATGTCTATTGTAAATGTTTTGGCACAAAACTGGTGGCAGTGTTGAAAAAAAGTAAATAGTTGGTTGAGTTTCAGAGTTAATTGTTGAGATGCTTTTTGAATTAATGTGGCTATTTTCTCCTGATCCATATGGTCTAGAAACTCATGGATAACATGGACACAGACACAGTATATAAAAAAGTAAAACATTGTTTTTGTAATTACCAAAGTTACCATTTACCAAAATGACTGAATTCCTCTAATTTTGAATTACTGACTTCTTCTACATTGTGGCTGGATGGAGAATTAAAAGATTGCCTATGTCATAGAGCTGAGTTTAAGATATTTATAACTAAACCGAGAGTGCTCATCTGTTTTCTATGGGAGCAAATTAAGCATAGTGGGCATAACAAGCAAGGAGGTGGGCAGAGCTCAGCACAAGCTTGCGAGAGCCTATTGGCGTTAGGGAACGTCTTCTCTGTAAAGTGTTCGTGAGCAATCACTCAATTCTCCCTTGCACTCATTGCAAACGACACCATTGTTTTGAAACTGGCAAATGGTCAAGTCTACAAAACTTAGTGCACTCTGTTCATAAAATATTATAGTTTTGGGAACCAAAAACTGTATTGAGAATGGGCTTTTCTTCTAACAGAAAATCAGCAGAATGTCTGCCTGGCTCCATCTCGCTCCCTACTATCACACGGCCAGCCACTGGTCTTCATATCCTTGCCATATTTGGTGGGGAGAGGAAATTCCAACCGGATGCTTCAGATTTATCAATCCGTTAACACATCAGGCTACTTGTTCCATCTGTGACATAGGTGAGAAGTAATCAGCATAGTGGGTCAATTACCACAACTAAGAGCTTTGAAGCGCAAGCCTAAACTTCACTGTTTTGGTCCTGTACCTACCACAGTGGGAGCGAAGACTTGCATCTTGCTCATCGCAATGGGCTTGTTCGACATTGCCGCCTGCACTGATCTACAAATCACCTTGCATCATAAATAACGACTAATTATTATTTGTAGTTCAGTCAGTCAGTCAGTCACAATTTACCCATGATACAACACGGTTTTGATGCTCTCGAATATGGCTATCATCTGTGGTACTGCTATTATCTGTGGTGCTGCTCGCAGCAATGTAATTTAGCTGAGTCTACCTTTAATGTAGCAGCTGGTTAGGAGAATGATCCTTGCTATCCGGTATACTTGGGACTTCCCAACTCAGACACTACCCCATTGAAGTTGAAATGTGAAATGGTTAAAGTAAGGGTTAGGTTTAGGGTAACGGTAGGGGTTAAGGTTAGGGTTTAGGGTAGTGGCGTCCCAAGGATCATGGATAGCACTAACCTTAGCAGAATTAAAGTAGCAGGTTAGGATAATTAGGAAAAGGGTTAAGCTTAGCTGAAATGCTGTACTCCATCTAGCCACAACAGTAGAAGCCATCAGTGCAGAGAAACCATCAGTATCACCACTCCAGTAGTTTTGCAAACCTATGCAGGAATTAGTCAATGCCGTTTGATCCACAGTGTTAGCTTTTAGAATTTTTGCACAGTGATATCAGCACTCTGTGTGTCTCAAAAGGACAAGGTCCAACCGAGATTTGATCTTGGATCGCTGGATTCAAAGTCCAGAGTGCTTACCATTTCATCATAGGACGGGATGAAAACAGTTAAATAGGATTTTGCTTAGTAAAGGATGATCATGGGATTATTCTATTTTCTGAATTAAGTAAACTACTGAACTGCTTGACATTTTAATTCACCAGAAAAGTATTACCTCTCAAAGTACAAAGCAACGATGTACAGTAGCTCAATAGCTACGGTAAGCTATAGAATAGAATACAACTTTATTGTCCATCCAGGATGGACATTTTTCTTTGGCATCACCTTCATTAAAAGAATCACATTACACATACAGTACATTCTCACATCATACACATTTAAACCAGTCAGTCCATCATGTTGCATACACTAACAACATAGAGGACATTAATACATTCACTCACAACTGATCAATATCTCAACTGCACTAGATAGATAAGTACATATACTGCTACAATTTACTTTGCATTTAGTAGTCCAACAGCACAAGGAACGAATTAATATTTGAACACGTTCTTCTTGGCCATGGGCATTCTGAAGCGCCGGCCAGAGGGAAGCCTCTCGAACTGATGGTGTAGAGGGTGGGAGGGGTCGCCAATGACAGCCAGTGCCTTCTTTATGGTTGACTTGTGGAACAGAATGCTCAAATGTGCCTGTGGTTGACCAATTACTTTGCTGGCTGTGTTTACCTCATGCTCAGATTACCATACCAGACCGTCATATTGAACGTGAGGATGCTCTCCACCAAGCTGCTGTACACCCTCTCCAGAACATCCTGGCTGACCCCAAACCCCTTTAATTTCCTGATTAAGAACAGGCGTTGGCTTGCTTTAAAAAAAAAAATACTGTCTGCATTCTCTGCAAAACTCAGCTTGTTATCAATTTGTGTCCCTAGGTATTTAAAACACTCAACCACCTCCACTGGTTGGTCGTTCAGAGAGAGTGGTTGGGACATTGGTAAGCTGTTACCATTGATGATCAGCTCATTTGTCTTTTCCACATTGATGTGGAAGGCCACTTGATCGACACCATTCTTGAAGGTTGTTGGTCTGTTTAAAATAGCTGTCCCCATCTGACGTAGCATCTTTAAAAAAAGAGTCCCACCAGAGCCATGTCATCCACGTATTTAAAAAGGCTCACATTGTTTCCTCGGATCTCCATCTCGTTAGTGTAGATCGAGAACAACAGTGGTGAAAGGACACACCCCTGGGGCGCCCCTGTGTTCAGGGTCAGTTCATCAGAGAGGGCCCCATTCATGAGGACCCTCTGTGGGCAGTCAGTTAAAAAGTCCTTGATCCAACCTGTGAGACCTCTGTTGACATTTAGGTCCAGTAGTCATTTCAGCAGTATGTGTATTTGCATTGTATTAAAAGATTAACTAAAATCAATAAATAAAATGTGTGGATATGATTTTGCATGTTGAAGGTGACTAGCCACCATGTTCACTAAGGTCAGGATAGCATCCTCAGTCTGTGAGTAATAGGTCAACTGTAATGGGTCCAGTTGATCTGCTATGGACAGGGTAAGGTGCTTACTAACAACCCTTTCCATGCATTGGGCCAGAAGGAGCGTGAGGGCCACAGGTCGAAAGTCATTTGGGGATTTCTTAGGCATCGGTACAATGGCCGACACCTTCCAGGATTTTGGCACTGTACAGGTGCTCAGTAGGAGTTGACAGTCGTGTGAGAACTCCCTTGAGCTGGTCGGCGCAAACCTTCAGTACTTTGCCACGTAGTCCGTCTGGGCCCGGTGCTTTGTGTGGCTTAATATTTGACAAGCATGAGTCCACCTCGTTCTCTGTTTTCTGGACAGGAGAGGATTTGGGGATACTCTCACATATTGGTTTACATTCGTCTTTAAATCAACAGTATCACATCTTCCATAAAACAGTTTAGGTAATTTACAAAGGATGAACAGTCTGATTTATTATTGTTCTCTCTTTTCCTTTCTCTTCCCATCATTGCATTAAGCCTTTCCCATGCTTGTCTTGGATTTTCTGTACAGAACCTCTGCTCCACTTTATCCTTGAAGTCCTTTTTTGAATTCCATATTTTTGACCTGAATTCATTTTCATTCTCCTTTACAGCGTCAGTATCTCCTTTCAGGAACACAAACTTCCTTTCATTGAGGCACATTTTCAAGTCTTGAGACACCCAGGGCTTGTTGTTGGGAAATACTCTGACAGTTTTTGTATTAATGACAGTATCCTCACAGAACTGGATGTATGATGCAATGCTGTCTGTCAACTCGTGGGGATCTCTGCATGAGTCAAAGAACACCTCGCAGTCTGTGACATCAAAGCAATCCTTGAGATCTTCCCTACTCTCCTCTGTCCAAACCTGCCTGAATGGATTTCTCTACAGGTTTTTTCGCGTTTCACCTGGTGCCTGTATCTCAGGAGGAGATGGATAACGTTATGGTCTGATTTCCCAATGGGTGCTCTGCACTGCCTTATATGCATCCTCTACGTTCCCATAATACTGATCTAGGATGCGAGTTGGACAGGTAACGTACTGTTGCAGAGTGGGGAGGTGTGCGGAGAGGGAGAGTGTATTAAAATCCCCAAGCACAAATACTGGCTGGTCAGTTGATCGTGAAAGCACAGCATTGAAACAGTCTGTGATCCTGTCAGCAGCTTCCTTATTGCACATAGACCAGAATAATGGTAATTTGTCCAAACTCACGTGGTTCTGTTTTTCTGTGCTCCGTTTTATTTACTTAACAAATAAGGAACACTCAAAATGTGCACTTATAAATCATTTAAAAAAAAATCAAAATACAGCTGTAGACAGAAGTTAAAGATCAACATCACACATACAACTGATGTCTCTCCTGAGTTCTGCAAAATAGGAAAAGTCCCAAGTTATTTTATTAAGCCCGAAGTCCAGCCCTAGTGATGTCACTGCATACGTCATTACCTTCTACTCACCAGACCAAGCCCATGCATACACAGCTATACAAACTTGCAAGAGAGATACAATAGTTCCAGTGTTTTCTAAGGGCTCAGCAGTAAATATCCACTCCCCAAGTTGATTTATAGAGGTATGTCTGACTAGTCTCTTATCTCTTTCCCCTGCGGGGTTCTGTGTTTATCTTTGAGGTGCTTTTCTCACAGACTGTTTCTTTATAAGAGGCAGAGATTAGAAAAGAACTGTGAAACAATTTTAAACCTTAAAAGATTATTGCTTAGTTGTTGATTTTCTCAAAAGTTAAAGGTACAACCTAGATTCGAGCCAATGTATTAAAAACTTCTTATGGGCAGGTGGGACAGAAGCGTCCCACCTGGCCAACATCCGGTGAAATTGCAGAGCGCGAAATTCAAATGACAGAAATATAAATATTTAACATTCTTGAAAATACAAGTATTATACATCAAAATAAAGCTTAACTTCTTGTTAATCCAGCCGCCATCAAAAAGGCTTTACGGCGAAAGCACACTATGTGATTATCTGAGGACAGCGCCCCGCATACAAAAGCATGAAAAACATTTTTTTTACCAGGCAGGTGCGACACGAAAGTCAGAAATAGCAATATAATAAATGCCTTACCTTTGAAGATCTTCTGTTAGCACTCCAAAAGGTCCCAGTTACATCACAAATGGTCCTTTTGTTCGATAAAGTCCTTCTTTATATCCATAAAAACTCAGTTTAGCTGGCGTGCTTCATTCAATAATCCACCGGTTTCCCTCCTTCAAAATGCATACAAAATGAATCCCAAACGTTACCAATAAACTTATCCAAACAAGTCAAACAACGTTTATAATCAAACCCTAATACGTAAATAAACGATCAAATTTAAGACGGAGAATAGTATGTTCATTACCGGAGATAAATAACAAAGAACACGCTTTCATCTACGCGCATGGAAACACTACAGCCAAAATGGTAGCCACTTCGAAAAACTACAACTTCTAGCTAATTTTTCCAAAAACCAGCCTGAAACTATTTCTAAAGACTAGTGGAAGCCCTAGGAACTGCAATCTGGGAGGACTTCGCCTCATCATTTTTTTTTATTTGTATTTTTTTAAATCTTTATTTTAACAGGGAAAACAGACTGAGACCTGGATCTCTTTTACGGCTGTGCCCTGTGTAAACATGTTGACATGTACAGTTTTAGGCATACAAACAAGAACATTTCAAACATTTCAAACATTCAAACATGGGCCAATTATTGAACCCTGAGGGACCCCTTTAACTAACTGTAAGGGGTCAGACTTGACCCCGTCGACCATGACGGCCTGAGTTCTATCTTACGATAGTCATAAAACCATCGGCAGGCATCAGTGCCCACTCCTATAGATGACAGCTTACTCAAAAGGATAGCATGGTCTACAGTGTCAAAAGCTTTTGACAAATCTACAAACAACGCAGCACAGTGCTTTCTATCATCTAAGGCATTTGCAATATCATTTACAACCAGCATTGTGGCTGATGTGGTACTGTGTTTAGATCTAAAACCAGATTGATTGGTGCTAAGAATACTGTTAGCAGAAAGAAAAGACTGACAAGGGAGCCTAGAGATGGGTCGATAGTTATCCAAATCACTACCGTCACCTCCCTTATGTAATGGCAGAACAAAAGCTGCTTTCCACACCTTAGGGATATTTCCTGTGCTTAATGTTAGATTAAAAATGTGTGTCACTGAACCAGCAATGATAGGTGGGATAAGAATGGGTCTAAATTGTCAGCGCCTAAGGATTTCTTAGTATCAATGGCACACAGGGCAGCTAGAACCTCTGCTTCGGTTATTTCCTGGAAACTAAAAACAGGGTTACCATTTTTCAGAATAACGGTTCAAAAGCAAGACGAAAAATCCACTAACTGGCCATTACCACAATGGCCACTTTTCCTTTCAAATAAAAAAACAGCAGAGATGAAATGCTTATTAAAAGCATCACAAATATCATTTTTTTCACTTAGGATACAGGAATCTGAGGTAATTAGCTTAGGAAGAGAAACAGCAGAATTCCCCCGTTTCAGTGAATTAACGGTTTTCCAGAATTTTGCAGGATCTCCTGCAGAATCTGTCATAGCATTAAGGAAGTAATTTGATTTTGCCATTTTGACAGCTGCAGTACATTTATTTCTCAATTGCCTAAAAAACAGCCAATCAGCTGGAGTACCTGTTTTCCTCGCCAAGGCCCAGGCCCGATTCTTTTGCCGGAAAAGACCTGACAATTCAGGAGAGAACCAAGAACTGGTTCGGTTTCTTACTCTGTGATTCTTAAGCGGGGCATGTTTATCAGACAGAGGTAACAATAGAAGAGAAAAAAGCAAGGGCTAAAACTGGGTCCAGAAAGCAGCATGAAATAAACATGAAAGCCATTGGAAAAAGTGGTAGGCTGAAATTATATTTTTTTTGGATGGTTTGTCCTCGGGGTTCGACTGCCATATCAGTTCTGTTATACTCACAGACATTATTTTAACATTTTTAGAAACTTTTGAGTTTTCTATCCAAATCTACCAATTATATGCATATCCTAGCTTCTGGGCCTGAGTAACAGGCAGTTTACTTTGGGCACGCTTTTCATCCGGACGTGAAAATACTGCCCCCTACCCAAGAGAGGTTAAGTAGTTGAAAATGTTATTACTCCAACCTTGTGAAAGTGACAAGCTGACATGTTTTCATTTTCGTCAAAAACACATTTATATGTAAGGAGTGCCTTTGATTTGATGGCCTGCACATACGCAGCTCGGCGCGAGACGACCCTTAGACAGAGATACACACTGAAGACAGAAGAATGAGAGTTGAGCAGATGAGCTTCTGCATTTTTCAGCATGTTTTTACAAAAATATAGATTTAGAGTGAGATAAACTTGGATTTTTTTTGGAATAACCTTCACTCCAAATCAAAACTCCAAACCCACAACCTGATTTTGGACAAAATAACATGGAATGATTCCTTCTACCAAAAGATACCAATTTCCAAGCTATACAGAAAATGGTCTGGCAAACAAACAGAAACCTGAAAACACCATCCAACCTGGAACTGAGTGAGTCATGTTAAGTCTGAATCTACTTTTAAAGCAAAGAAGAAAAATACATTACAATGATATATTTTATAAGAACTGAATGCTAAGTTAAGGCTACCAAGCTTGCTTGGACAGAACATATCTGACTGCAGCTTCAATTAGCACTAAGGTGTGAAGTGAAAGGTGTCAAAGCCCTTGAGCCCAACAATGGCAGAAGAGTTTCAAAGCTTACCCCACCCAAATGCAGAGGCCTTTGAAGCCCCCTCCTGCTATTCAGAGGTCATTACAATACAGTACACAATCTGGATGTAAAAAATTATAAGGCACGAAAAGAGTACAAAAAGAAGCTCCTTATGGAAAATCAAGAGACACTTTTTGATGACTATTATACAAATGGGAACATAAGCAACTTAATCTTCCACACAGACCATCCCCTGGCATGGCACAGTGCTATATTAACTTCTTTGGGATAGGGGGCAGTATTTTCACGGCCGGATAAAAAAACGTACCCGATTTAATCTGGTTACTACTCCTGCCCAGAAACTAGAATATGCATATAATTAGTAGATTTGAATAGAAAACACTCTAATGTTTCTAAAACGGTTTGAATGGTGTCTGTGAGTATAACAGAACTCATATGGCAGGCCAAAACCTGAGAAGATTCCATACAGGAAGTGCCCTGTCTGACAATTTGTTGTCCTTCTGTTGCATCTCTATCGACATTACAGCATCTATGCTGTAACGTGACACTTTAAGGCTTCCATTGGCTCTCTAAAGCCGCCAGAAAGGGGAATGGGGTGTCTGCTGTCTCTGGGCAAAGTACAGCAGCTCTGTTTGTGAGTGGTCAGCCTGGGGACAGTGAGAGATGCGCGGTCACGAGACTTCTCAATTTTTTTCTTTCAGCCTTTGAATGAATACAACGTTGCCCGGTTGGAATATTATCGCTATGTTAGAGAAAAATCGTATAACATTTGATTTTAAACAGCGTTTGACATGCTTCTAAGTACGGTAATGGAATATTTTGAATTTGTTTGTCACGAAATGCACTCGCGCGTCACCCTTCGGATAGTGATCTGAACGCACAAACAAAACGGGGTTATTTGGATATAACTATGGATTATTTGGAACCAAAACAACATTTGTTGTTGAAGTAGAAGCCCTGGGAGTGCATTCTGACGAAGAACAGAAAAGGTAATCCAATTTTTCTAATAGTAATTCTGAGTTTAGTGAGCCCCAAACTTGGTGGGTGTCAAATTAGCTAGCCTGTGATGGCCGAGCTATGTAGTCAGAATATTGCAAAATGTGCTTTCGCCGAAAAGCTATTTTAAAATCGGACATAGCGATTGCATAAAGGAGTTCTGTATCTATAATTCTTAAAATAATTGTTATGTATTTTGTGAACGTTTATCATGAGTAATTTAGTAAATTCACCGGATGTTTTTGATGGGTATGCTAGTTCTGAACATCACATGCTAATGTAAAAAGCTGTTTTTTTATATAAATATGAACTTGATTGAACAAAACATGCATGTATTGTATAACATAATGTCCTAGGAGTGTCATCTGATGAAGATCATCAAAGGTTAGTGCTGCATTTAGCTGTGGTTTGCGTTTATGTGACATATATGCTTGCTTGGAAAATGGCTGTGTGATTATTTGTGTCTATGTACTCTCCTAACATAATCTAATGTTTTGCTTTCGCTGTAAAGCCTTTTTGAAATCGGACAATGTGGTTAGATTAACGAGAGTCTTATCTTTAAAATGGTGTAAAATAGTTGATTGTTTGAGAAAATTGAATTGTGGTATTTTAGTTGGTTTTGTATTTCGCGCCGTGCGATGCCATTGGCTGTTGGCTAGGGGTTCCGCAGGCGGAACGGGGTTCCGCTAGCGGAACGTCTGTCCTCAACAGGTTAACACACTACCCCTCTGTTAACAGGGGGGTGTTAGCGATGGTTGGAAACTCAGGATATTATTAGACAACGAGGACTCTGAGTCAGCCCAAGTCAACCTGTACAAGTCTGGAACAGTAATGGTTAGAGGGCAACCTCAAACAGTTTCAGCTGGACTTTCACATAATCAAAGAGATAGCTCAGCAGGATAAGCTCTCCTTTGAAAAACATACTCCCACCCCGAGCGTGTCAGAGCAGACCTCTTCAATATCCAACGCCACAGACGAGCAACCCCAAGCAGAAAGTCAACCTCCCAGCACAGAGTACTCCTCCCTCATTGAAATGAAGGATAAATTAACCGAGCTGGAGGTAAGGCAGGTGGAGCTGGATCAGCATGTGAACACACTCCAGTCAGCACAAAAAAATTGTCCAGCTCAACAACACCCCCTCAACCAGACCCGGAGAGCTGGTGGAGAGAGACATATCTTCACTCTGGACTGTGGTGAGACAACATCAACTGGAGAAAGAGTAGAACAGAGCACTAGAGGAGAAGGTGAAAGTGCTCGAGTAGAAGGTGAGAACGATGATGTGTGACAGAGAACAACCAATTAGAGAGCTGGCCACCCTCGCAGAGAAGCCAGTAGAACAGCTCACCTCAGACCCTGATCAAAGTCTCGACACCACAGCAGAACAGTCCACCCCAGACCATAGCCTCGACATCACAGCAGGACAGACAAATTAAGAACCCCAAGCCTTGGGGATCCCACCCCCTCTGAGCAACCCCCCTGTCACCCACCCTGATAGCGCTCCTGATAACCCCCCCACACCCACTGAGGACATACACAAGTCACAGATTGTAATACTTATGGACTAAAATGGGAAATATATACAAGGAAATACACTTTTCCCAAACACAGTGTCTAAACTCTGGTGTCCAAAAACCCAGCGCACCCTAGACCTTCTGTCTCAGGACAGAAGGTCGAGGGTCACCCAGACCCAACTAGGGTCACCCAGCCACATAATAATACACACAGGCACAAACAACCTGAGAACACAGGAAATGCTGGCCACAGCTCTCACGGGAGTGATTGAAAAAGCTTCTTCTACTTCCCCCAATGCACAAGTGGTTCTCAAAATCACAGTCTACTTGAACAGAGCAATACTCAATCATGACGCATCAAAGTCAAAGGAACTAAATAATAATAAATGCTATAGAGGGAAGGAAACCTACAAAAAAAACAATTAGGCAATAACAAATTGAATCCCTTTGAGACAAGTTCCTGGACAAAACGTTTCACTGTAATAGTGAAGGTGTAAACTTCGCAGTAGAAAACCTAAACAGTATATTTGACCTCTCAGCTTCCCTATCAAATCTAAAAATGTCAAACAGAAAACCGAAGAAAATTAACACCAATGACAAATGGTTTGATGAAGAATGCAAAAACCTAAGAAGGAAATTGAGAAACCTATCCAACCAAAAACAAAGGGACCCAGAAAACCAGAGCCTATGCCTTCACTATTATTATTTGACCCTGCTGGTCATCTATGAACATTTGAACATCTTGGCCATGTTCTGTTATAATCTCCACCTGGCACAGCCTGAAGAGAACTGGCCACCCCTCATAGCCTGGTTCCTCTCTAGGTTTCTTCCTAGGTTCTGGCCTTTCTAGGGAGCTTTTCCTAGCCACCATGCTTCTACACCTGCATTGCTTGCTGTTTGGGGTTTTAGGCTGGGTTTCTGTACAGCACTTTGTGACATCAGCTGATGTAAGAAAGGCTTTATAAATACATTTGATTGATTGACTATGGTGAATCACTAAAAGAATACAGAAATACACTATGGAAAAAGAAGGAACAGCACATCAGAAATCAGCTCAATGTAATTGAAGAATCCATAGACTCCAACGACTTCTGGGAAAATTGGAAAACACCAAACAAACAATACGAAGAGTTATCAATCCAAAATGGAGATGTATGGGTAAACCACTTATCCAATCTTTTTGGCCCTATAACAAAGAACAAACAGCAAAAACATATACATGATCAAATACAAATCTTAGAATCAACTATTAAAGACTACCAGAACCCACTGGATTCTACAATGACCTTGAATTAACTACAGGACAAAATACAAACCCTCCAACCCAAAAAGGCCTGTGGTGTTGATAGTATCCTCAATGAAATGATCAAATATACAGACCACAATTTCTAATTGGCTATACTTAAACTCTTTAACATCATCTTTAGCTCTGGCATCTTCCCCCAATATTTGGAACCAAGGACTGATCACCCCAATCCACAAAAGTGGAGACAAATTTGATCGAAATAACTACCATGGGATATGAGTCAACATCAACCTTGGGAATATTCTCTGCATTAGCATTAACAGCAGACTCCTACATTTCCTCAGTGAAAACAATGTACTGAGAAAATGTCAAATTGGCTTTTTACCAAATTACCATACGGCAGACCACATATTCACCCTGCACACCCTAATTGACAAACAAACCAAAACAAAGGCAAAGTCTTCTCAAACAAAGGCAAAGTCTTCTTATTGATTTCAAAAAAGCTTTTGACTCAATCAGGGCCTGAGCTACAAGCAGTTAAATTTGGGTATGTAATTTTATATTTATGTAATTTATGATATTTATGTAATTTTAGGCAAAAAAAGGGGGTAATCCTTAAGCCCCACCCTATTCAACATATATATCAATGAATTGGTGAGGGCACTAGAACAGTCAGCAGCATATGGCCTCACACAGTACCCCCCCCCCCCCCAAAGGTGCAGACCCCGGAAGCACCTGAAACAAAAACTAACAAAACAATACCCCACAACAAAAAATCCCAAAACTACAGGGGAGGGAAGGGAGGGTGGCCACCGTCACCGACGGTTCTAGTGCAACACCCCCCCCCCCCCCCCCCCTCCGCAAACCTCCTACCACGGAGGTGGCTCAGGCTCCGGCCTTAGTCCCCAACCCAACCTGTCCACCCCCACTGGAGACCTCGGGCTGAGGCGCGTCGCTGGAGACCTCGGCCTGATGCGCGACTGTAGAAGATTCGGACTGGAGGGAAACTCTGGAAGCTCCAGCTCCAGACTGTAGGGCCGTCTGTCGGTTCCGGACTGTGGGCCGTCTTTGTCGGTTCCGGACTGTGGGCCGTCTGTCGGTTCCGGACTGTGGGCCGTCTTTGCAGGCTCCGGACGCACTGGACGGGGAACTGTCGCCGGAAGCTCTGGACGGGGAACTGTCGCCGGAAGCTCTGGATGGGGTACTGTCGCCGGAAGCTCTGGACGGGGTACTGTCGCCGGAAGCTCTGGACGGGGTACTGTCGCCGGAAGCTCTGGACGGGGTACTGTCGCCGGAAGCTCTGGACGGGGTACTGTTGTCGGAAGCTCTGGACTGGAGCTGCGCACTGAAGGCCTGATGCGTGGGGCTGGCTTAGGAGGCGGGGAACTGGACGGGGAACTGTCGCCGGAAGCTCTGGACGGGGTACTGTCGCCGGAAGCTCTGGACGGGGTATTGTCGCCAGAAGCTCTGGACGGGGTACTGTCGCCAGAAGCTCTGGACGGGGTACTGTCGCCAGAAGCTCTGGACTGGAGCTGCGCACTGAAGGCCTGATGCGTGGGGCTGGCTTAGGAGGCACCAGACTATTTTCACGCACCACAGGGCTAGTGCGAGGAGCAGGACGCACTGGAGGCCTGGTGCTGGAAGTACCAGACTGGAGACATGCACCCCAAGGCTAGTGCGAGGAGCGGGAACAGGACGTACTGGACTGGGGTGACCCACTGGAGGCCTGGTGCGTGGTGCTGGCTTTGGAGGCGCCAGACTGGAGACACGCACCTCAAGGCTAGTGCGGGGAGCGGGAACAGGATACACTGGGCCGTGGAGGCGCACTGGCGGTCTCGAGCGCAGGACTGGCACCCCCCGTACTGGCTGGGTGCCCGCTTCCCCCCGGCAAATGCGGGACGCTGGCACCGAGCACACCGGCCTGTGGATGCTCGGCCTCGACGCCGTGCGCATCACCCCATAGCACAGGGCCTGACCACTACCACGCTGCCTCCGGTAAGCACGGGGAGTTGGCTTAGGGCTCAACCCTGGTCCAGCCAAACTACCCGTGTGCCCCCCCCAAATTGTTTTTGGGGGGGGCTGCCTCTGGCTTCCATGCCAGCTGTGTTCCAACATAACACTCCCGGTCCTCTCCAGCCTTCCTCCATGGTCCCTCTCCGACTAGGATCTCCTCCCAAGTCTTCGACTCCAGATAGCTCCTCTCCAGCTCCTTACCCCGCTGCTTGGTCCGTTGGTGGTGGGAAGTTCTGTAACGGCCGTCGTCAAAGGTAGTGGACCAAGGCGCAGCGGGTCTCGTGAACATCTTGAACTTTATTCAAGAGAACACATAACAAGAAAAAACACACGACAGCTCAACAGTCTTGCAGGCTACACACAGCAGTGCAAAAACAACTTCCCACAAACACAGTGGAAAAAAGGGCTACCTAAGTATGACTCCCAATCAGTGACAACGATGTACAGCTGTCCCTGATTGAGAGCCATACCAGGCCAAAACAAAGAAATACAACACCTAGAAGGGAACGTAGAAATATAAAAATAAGGACCATACAACTAACCCCAAAATCCCAACAACACAAACCAAACACACCCCTGCCACGCCCTGACCAAACTACAATAACAAATAACCCCTTATACTGGTCAGGACGTGACAGTATCAATATTTGTGAGATGTTGCCACAAGAAAAGGGCAACCAGAGAATAACAAACACCATTGTAAATACAACCCATACTTAGGTTTATCTATTTTCCTTTTTGTACTTTAACTATTTGCACATAGTATGACATTTGAAATGTCTTTATTCTTTTGGAACTTTTGTTGAGTGCACTGTTTACTGTTCATTTGTATAGTTTATTTCACTTTTGTTAATTATCTACTTCACTTGCTTTGGCAATGTTAACATATGTTTCTCATGCCAATATAAGCCCTTAAATTGAATTGAAATTGATCTTAGAGGAGGAGATCAGAATCCCAGCGGGAACTGAATACTCATAGTCGATATAGACCCCTTTCTCTGTTTACAAACATTGCCACACGAGGGTGATGGGCGCATGTTGTTGGTAGAACAAAGGGGGGTTCTTATAGAACGGCAGCAAAAAAAGCCTCTATTGTACAACTGAAATGTGTCTTCTGCAATGAACCCAACCCCTCTGAATCAGAGAGGTGTGGGGGGCTGCCTTAATCGACATCCACGTCTTCGGCGCCCAGTGAACAGTGGGTTAACTGGCTTGCTCAGGGGCAGAACAACAGATTTTTACCTTGTCAGCTCGGGGATTTGATCCAGCAACCTTTCGGTTACAGGCCCAATGCTCTAACCCCTATTACATGTTGCTTATGAGTGCATTTCACACTACTTTTGGATTATAAATGGATTTTAAGGCTCATATGAATGGCCTGCTTGTCCTGCTTAATATGTTTGTGTCATCATCACAAATAAACTGTATTATACTTAAAAAACCCTTCAACTGCAGACAGTTAAATGTCTCTTTGGCAAGATTTTGCTACAGCCTATATCAGTGAGTGTTAGCATTCTAGCTAACAACTGCTGCATCCAAAATAGTTAATTTGCAAAGATCACAACCAAATATAATATTAGAGACTGATCAAGCAAGAATAAAAAACATAATTCTAAGTGTATGACAACCCAAAAAAGTTATTTTGTTTAGAAGTAATACAAAATTCAAAAGGCACTCGCACATCTGCGTAGACACCGGTCCTGAACAAGACAGATGTTTTTATTCGGTTTTATTTCCTGCAGTGTCTATTAATCGCTGTTTTCCCACTCTACAGAATTTCCCCAAATACCTTTGTATACGTCATTCCCAAATATTCTATGAATTTATGAAAACGTGAAAATGACCATATCTAAAATGTCTTAGATTTTTTTTTAAAGTTATTTACTTATTGCTAAAATGCTGTCAGTGCCACTTCAATGTTCCTTCACATGACTGCTAGCACCATTATAAAAAGGGGCATGAAGAAAGCCCTACAATATTATGTTTTTCTAAGTAGTGAGAACGTTCAGGTGCAGGCAATGTTGAAAAGTAATCTTTAGACATGTACTTTTCTTAAATCTAGTTTTGTAATTGACAAAAAAAACACAGACAAGAAAATTGCGATTGTGTGGGGCGGTAAGACACAAATGAACAAACGTAAGTCTATTGTGTGCACTTGCAATGCGAGCAGTACATCATGCACACCGGAGGTGGATGATAAAAGACACTGGACAGTTCTGCAGGCTGCCCCTCAGGTAATTCAACTGGAGCTTTTAAATGCAAGATCCATGAACAACAAAGGCTTACTACTGAATGACATAATCAGTGATACAAGTCTAGACTTTCTCTGCCTCACTGAGTACATATCAAATAAAATGTTATTGGTCACGTACACATATTTTGCAGATTTTATCGTGGGTAAGTCGAAATACTTATGTTCCTAGCTCCAACAGTGCAGTAATATCTAACAAAACAACACACGCAAATACAAAAAAGAAATATAGAAGTATTAGAACAAGCAATGTCAGTCTGGAATTTACATTTCTATGTATATGATGGTGTGTATAGAAATTATCGACAGTATATGAGTAGGAAAGTAGTTATATAGGATGAGCATTGAATAGAATACAGTATATATATTTGAAGTGACCAGTGTAAACATTAAAGTGACCATGTAAACATTAAAGTGACCAGTGTTCAATGAGTATGTACAGTACCGTCTTGCGCCGGGTATACAGAGATGGCCAGTTTACAGAGGAGTATAGAGTGCAATGATGTATCCTATAAGGAGCATGGGTGTCCAATCTGATGGCTGAATGGTAAAGAACATTTAGCCACCCAAGAGCACCCTTACCTGCCAATCTATAAATTATGTCTCCGTAATCTAGCATGGGTAGGATGGTCATCTGAATCAAGGTTAATTTGGCAGCGGGGGTGAGAGAGGAACGATTACGATAGAGGAAATCAAGTCTCTGGGGAGGGTCCAGCTGAGTATAAGACTATTATCTGCATATAAATGGATGAGAGAGCTTCCTACTGCCTGAGCTATATTGTTGACGCAAATTGAGAAGAACGTAGGACCTAGGATCAATCCTTGCAGTACTCCCTTGGTGACAGGCATGGGCTTTACAAAGTGCTCTCTTTGAGAGACGTAGTCAGCAAACCAGGTCAAAGACCCCTCAGAGACACCAATGCTCCTCAGCCGACCCACAAGAATAGAATGGTCTACCGTGTCAAAAGCCTTGGCCAAGACAATAGAAATAGCAGCACAACATTGCTTAGAATCAAGAGCAGTGGTGACATAATTTAGAACCTGAGCAAAAAAACAGATTGCATACCAGAGAGAATACTATAGACATCAAGAAATCCCGTCAGTTGATTATTGACAAGATTTTCCAACACTTTTAATAAACAGGGCAAGATAGAAATTGGTCTGTAACAGTTAGGATTAGCTTGGTCTCCCCCTTTAAATAATATATGCACTGTGGCTGCCTTCTAAGCACTGGGAACCTTCCCAGAGAGGAGACAGGCTCGGCGATGATATGTGCTGGGAAGGATCTAAACCATCTGACCCAGATGTTTTTTGGGCTCAAGTTTAACCCTTTCACATGTACCATCACACGGGTGTGATCGTTCTACAGTGGTCCCTGAAGCGTAAGATCACACCCGTGTGATTAGAACGCTCATTTAGAACGCTCATTTAGAACGGCCAGTTTCGAATGACGCAACAATCAGCAATTGAGCTGGCCACACTTTTTTCAGAAACTATTTACACAAATACAATCCTTACAAAGTTATGTCCAGAATGTGAGTAGTTTATTTTTGGATGCAATGTTCAGATATTAACAGAAGTATCTATAGCTTAACACAATCATCCTAATAGCGCTGAGGAAAGATTGACGCAACACAAGGGGTCATATTTTCTAACTCTCGGCTGACATAAACTACAATATGAATTAGCTAATAGCAATTACTATGTATAATTAATCACATCACGGGTGAGCTCACCTTGATCAAAATAATTGAGTAAAACACCTTCTAGAAATCGAAAGTAATCCGACGATTAGTTTCAGGGCACAGCCAGGCTTTTTTCCCCCTCACAGAAACCAAAGATAATAAGAGAAGACAAGATGAGTTTGTCTGTTTATAATATGCATGTGGAAGGGGTGTGTTGTCTACCATCATTCACATCCCACCATTCACTTCCTGAAGTTCTCAAAAAATGAGTGAACCCTTACTAACCTCATTTTGTTAAAGCATCTTTGGTCCGACAGACGATCACGTGAAACCCAGAATGCATTGTATGTCAGCAAACATGGCTCCACACACATAGCTGGAATTAGCTTAGCTCATCATAATCAGTACAACCTTCAATAAATTATTTTACACACATACTATGTGCCCATTACAATCTATGCAAAAATCGGAATGCATGATTTATCACCGGTAATTGAAAAACATGAATAGAATAGTAAATATATCAATAATACCACGGAACACATTTTCTGATAGTGATTTATTGATACAAATGTTGCGTTCAGGCAGTCAATCACCTAACCTCGCACTCCCACTCTGAGCCATTCAATGTTGTTTATGTATGTAGCTAATGAAATAATCTGTCGCATTAGCAATGTATTTCAAAAGGAGACAACTCACAAATGCGGAAATTCTGGAGATTTAAAATAATTCTGACAATGAGTCTGAGTCTGAAAGTCAGGAATCAGATTCTGACAGTGACAGAGGACCCCTTGTCTGAGGACCCCTTGTCCACTGACAAAGTCCCAGTTCCCTTTGAAGATGCTGGTGGTGATGGAGGCAGACTGATAGTGGATGAAGTACAGGAGTTCTGTGGAGCTGGTAGGCTGCCAGCCATTTCACCCATCCTGGCCCTGCTGTTTGTGTTGATGAGTCCCAGTCTGGAGTGCAATGGCCCTTGCCATTTCCATCTGTGTCAGAGTGCTTCAAGATGTTTCTGACAGAGGAGCTGGTGAGAGAAATAGTAGAGACCAATCGCTATGCCTTGGAGCTACAGGAGAAGAGAGAGCCAGGAGTGAGGGGGATATCCACAATTAGTGAAATGTATACCTTCCTGGTGACAGTCCTTCTCATGGGGATAGTAAAGAAGAACTCCCTAAGAGAATGTTGGAGCACAGATCCTATGTTTGCAACTCCCTTCTTTGCCACCCTCTTTTACCAAGACTGCTTTTTAGTTCTGCTGCTATGACTGCATTTCATCAATAACGCTACTGCCATCCTAAATGACCCATTACACAAAATAAGAAATGTTAACAGCTGGCAGTAAAGTGCCATGACAAACGAGACGTCCATGTCCTCTCCACTCTCCATACAGCAACCATGTCGGCCACAGGGAAGGTAGACCACCTGACGGGAGAGAGAAACAAACCAGACAGAGAAACATCAAACCAGACTGCGTGCTTGACTATAACCTCAAAATGGGGCCAGTGGATAAGGCTGACATGATAAACAACTTTGTGGAATGCACTCAGAAAACGACCAAGTGGTATAAGATATTTTTCCATTTTTCCAGGGTAGCTTCAAAATACAACAAGCCAATACTTCTGACGCAATTAGCATTGTTTTACAGAGCTAATAGAAGAATGTAGCTAGCTACATAAGCACGATTGAATATAACACCATAAAGGTTATGAAATGAGTAACTTTACCTCGCGTGTCCTCGGTTATAAGGAATATACACAAATACATTATGCTCCATACACACAGTGAGCTACAGCTGAAATGGTATAACACGACACACAGAAACTCTTATAACGTAATAAGGCACTTACTTTGATAAACGCAGTCTGGATTTGAACATGGGTGTCTGTAGTGACGCCTCTAGCACTGACACGCTGTGCCACTTGGGAGTCATAAGGCCAGAGTAGCTTCAAAATTCAAAACATACTAATACTTCTCTGACGCAATTAGCATTGTTTTCCAGAGCTAATAAAAGAATAACACCATAAATGTTATGAAATAAGTAACGTTACATCGCGTGTCCTCGGTTATAAGGAATATACACAAAAACATTACGCTACAGTAGAAACGACATAACACGACATGCAGAAACTATTATAACGTAATAAGACGTATAACGTAATAAGGCACTTACTTTGATAGAAACGCACACATTTCCAAAGTTATTATTGGTAACGAAAACAACTTTGATTGCGATGCAGGCAACAGATGGAAAATATGAACATGTGTATGCAGGACGGGAGATGAGCAAATGTCTGCAGACTTGAACTGCACAAACAATTGGGAAGTGTTCGGGCAATTTTGTCCCGGGTCAGAATTGTCTAAAAAATGAATTGGTCCGCAAAAGTAAAAATGACTACTTTTATGTGAATGAATGAGGCGGAACACACCTCAATTCAAACTATTAGAAAAACCTAAACTTGTTAGAAAATAATTTAAAATTGAAAACAGCCTATAAATAAAAACAGGCTGCGTGCTTTGGTTTTGAGGTCAGCGCAGATTAAATGTACTGTTACGTAACAATCACATTCTGGAATGGAGAGAACGTTCTAACATCACGTGCATAAAAACACTCACGCTGGGGCGACCGTTAGAGATATCTGGAACTCACGCGTGAAAGGGTTTTAATGAGCTCTTTTAGCACCTCAGACTCAGTGACTGCCTGCAGGGAGAAGCTGTGTAGCGGGGCAGGAGAAAAAGAGGCAGGAGCATCAGGGCTAGTCGCATTAGAAGGGCTGGGATAGAGGAAGTATTGGACAGGCAAGGACGCATGGCTGAGTAAAATAGGAATTCTGACTTAGTGAAGTGGTGATTAAAGAGCTCAGCTATACACTCCTTGTCAGTAACAACCACATCATCAACATTAAGGGACATGGGTAGCTGTGAGGAGGATTGTTTATTCCACAGGTCTTTCACTGTTTTCCAGAACATATTGGGGTTAGACCCAAAGAGAGAGAACTGCTCCTTACAGTAAAAAACTTTGGCCTTCCGTAGAGCCTGAGTGTGCTTATTTCTAATTTACCTGAAAGACAGCCAGTCAGCCTGAGTATTTATGTGCCAAGCCTTTCGGAAAAACAAAATAATATATGTGCCAAGGCTTTCGGGAAAACGAAGTAATATACACAAATGAAATATTTTATTATTTCATAGTCATTGAGGTCTACCCAATGTGGGCCTGACAGAGACAATGGAATGTTTTGGCATGTTCACTTTCTATGTTTTTCTATGTTCACTATTTTTGGCTTTGGAATTCCCATTAAAAAGCTCTAAAATCATTGTAACGTCATTATTTCATAATACATTTGATGTTTTAAAAAAAGTAATCGAAACCGAAATCCGTGATTCTTTTTTAATAATCGAACAAAAACCGATCCGACCTCAAAAAAACACTAATCACTCAGCACTACCATACACTGGACATGGTCTGTACCACAGGTGTGGATCTCGCCAAATCGAAAAGAAATGTGTCGGGGCTGCCCGACCATAAACTCATCACCCTTACCTACCCACTCAGCCCAAGAAACGCTCCATTCAGTTTAGGAGTCTGAAGACAATAAACACTGCCCAGCTTACTGAATACATCTCCTACCTGCCAGCAACTGGGTGTCGTCTAGAACGACAGTATAAGGAAACTGGGCTAACTGTACATGCACAGATGTATGAGCAACGTCAGCAAGAATACAAACAGGCCATAAAACAAGCTCGTACATCCTACTACTCCCAACTGATCAGCAACAGCAGTGGTAACTACCTGTGAGCAAGCTCCTCCAACCTGTGAACAATTCTGCTATCTCAGCCTCCCCAGAACGGTTCCAACCCGATGGTTGAGCTACCCAGTCCTACGCTCCCTTCTCCACCTTCACCACAGTCACTGCAGCTGAAGTAACCAAGCTGGTTAGGACAATGACCCCACGACTTGCTCACCTCACCCCATCCCCAACTCCCTTGTCAAGACTTGCTTACCTGCTCTGGAGCCTTTCTTCACAGAAATTATCAACAAGTCCTTCATCACTGGGTCTGTCTCTTCTCAGCTCAAACTGGCTGCAGTCACACCAGTACTTAGAAAGCCTGGATCTGACTCCGACAACCTCCAGAACTATCGGCCATCTCCCACCTGCCCTTCCTGAGTAAGCTCCTTGTACGTGCGGTTTCTAGCCAACACCAAAACCATCTGGCCACTCACAACCTACTTGAGCCTTTCCAGTCGGGTTTCAGAGCTAGACACAGCACTGAGACTGCCCTGGTGAGGGTCACCAATGACCTCCACATAAATGCTGACTCTGGGGCTGCCAGCATCCTCATACTGCTGGATCTCAGTGCAGCATTCGACACGGTCAGCCATGCCATACTGAAAATTGGGTCACGTGCAGCAACACTGCTTCTCCAATAGAAATCCCTGATCACCACAAACTGCTGTGAAGAACTAGGATACCTCCTGCGCTCGACTTGTTGTTTTGGCCTGTTGTTTCCAAAGTTGTATTTTCTTTTATTTTTATTTTGTTCATAAATGTTTGTGTCAACACCTGCTACCAACTAGCCAGCTAGCTAGCTAGCTAGGTTGCAATGGAGCCTGCTTAGCCTGGATTAGCTAATGAAAGTTTCCAGCACTGTAGAAGCTGTATTTATTACGCTCTTGTCCGGGTCAATATTGACAATCCGGAGTTCCAGTGGGCCAATTGTTTGCTTGTGGAGGATTACAGGAATGTGCGAATTTATGGGGAAAATGCAAATGGCAACTTTCTCGTTCTCAACTCCTGTACCTGGACGCCGCTCGTGCCTGATAGATGTATACCCGCCTTATCATTTGTCCCTATCCGAATGCCCTGTGCTACCTGGAACTTGCATGCCAAGGAAGTCATCTCTATCTGCTTCTCCTCCTCCACCTTGTAGTGGAGTAGACTGAGAACAGCAAGAGGATTGTTCCAATCTGCGCTGGTCCCATGCCACAAGTCGTAGAAACCAAAGGTAGCAGCATGCTGCTAAGCAAACTGTCTGTGAGAGTGTCTGCGAGAGGTTTGGAGCAGATTGACATAAGTAATAGCTTTGTTGCACTGGTACCTGATCTACCTGCGCCTTCATCGCTGGGACTGCTTTTGTCTGCAAAGGTTGTGCTGACTCCAACTACACTGCCTCCAGCAGCGGCTTTGTCGTCGAGTTCGACTCCTTTCCGTCTGGATCTGAGGGGGCATTGCCTGCTGTGGGAGGTCTGGACCTATCGCCGGGAGCAGCGGGTGTATGCTTTCCTGCTTCTCATAGGCCGTTGTATTTGGCAGTTCAATGGTGAGAAATGTCTCAGTCTCTAGAGAAAAAATGTTGTGCTATCCAGGAGCACAAGTACAGGATATCAATAAGCTGCTCCGAAACATTTTAAACCTGCATCAGGAAATTGAGTATATCATAGTTCATGTGGGGTTCAATGATATTAAGAAAGGCAGCTCAGAACAGCTGAAGATGGATTTTAAAGAACTGATTGAGTCTCCGCTTGACACCAACAAACGCCCCATAATATCTGTCCCTGTGCCCTCTCTAAATCGTGGCAATGAACGTTTCAGCAGATTTTTAGCCCTCCATAACTGGCTACGCGACTATTGCAGCTCTATGGGTGTAACATTTTGATACCATTTTGATACCTTCTAGAAACAAAGCTTGTTTTATAAGAAGGATGGGATCCAGCCAAATCATTTGGGTTCCTAGATCCTTTCACAGCAGTATAAGGCTGCGTTGGGACAATGACTTATCAATGACCCAAGCACAGCTCAGTTAATCCCTACCATTGTGTTGCTGAGTTGTCATAATGCTTCAGCAAATGTATATTATCCCAGGGGCATTGGAAGACACAATGTAAGTAACCTAATTTATGTCCCTCTAACTGCCCTGAATGCCTGCTGATCTTACAGCTAATTGTACTAATAATGTGCCTATGAACCAGAGTTATACTGTTAGCACTCAGGCGGTGTGCCCTAGTGTGCCCTAGTAGGAAGTCCACTGTGTGCAGCTTACCCTGCACTTAACATAAATAACATGAGCATGTCTACTTCTGCTAAGCTTCCCAGTAAAGCAATGAAAGCAATCAAGCATCCCAGAAAAATGCTAAATTAGCCCACGTTAACATATGCAGCTTAAGAAACAAGGTTCATGAAATCAATAATTTCCTAGTAACAGATGACATTCATATTCTGACAATCTCTGAAACTCAATACATTTGATGATACAGTGGTAGAAATACATGGTTATAACATATACTGAAGAGACAGAAATGTCAACGGTGGGGGTGTTGCCGTTTATATTCAGAACCACATTCCTGTAAAGCTTAGAGATTATCTAATGTTAAATACTGTTTAAGTAATATGGCAAAAGGCTCATCTGCCTCACCTAAAGCCCATGCTGGTGGGAAACTGCTATAGACTACCAACTGCTAACAGTCAGTATCTGGAGATCGTGTGAAATGCTTGATAATGTATGTGATATCAACAGAGATATATTTTCTGGGTGATTCAAGAAAAAGCTTCAAACTGTAACTAGTGCCTGCAACCTGGTTCAGGTTATCAGTCAACCTACCTGGGTAGTTACAAACAGCACATGAATTAAATCATCAACATGTATTGATCACATCTTTACTAATTCTGCAGATATTTGATTTAAAGCAGTATCCAAATCCATCGGATGTAGTGATCACAATATAGTAGCCATATCTAGGAAAACCAAAGTTCCAAAGGCTGGGCCTAATATAGTATATACGTTTTCTAGTAATTCCTATGTTGTTGATGTAAAGAGTATTTGTCTGTGGTGTGTAATGAGGCGCAACCACACGCTGCACTTGACACATTTACTGAAATTGCTTATTCCAGTTACTAATAACCATGCACCCATTAGGAAATGACTATAAAAACTTAAATCCCTGTGGATTTATGAGGAATTGAACAATTGTATGGTTGAGAGGGATGAGGCAAAAGGAATGGCAAAGAAGTCTGGCTGCACAACTGATTGGCAAACATACTGCAAATTGAGAAATCATGTGACTAAATTTAATAAAAACAAGAACAAACTATACTATGAAACAAAGATATATGAGAATGAAAAAGTCTTTGGAGTTCCTTAAATGAAATTTGCCGCAAAAAGGCAAACTCAGCTCCATCATTCATTGAATCAGATGGCTCATTCATCACAAAACCCATGGATATTGCCAATTACTTTAATGATTTTTTCATTGGCAAGATTAGCTAATTTAGGCATGACATGCCAGCAACAAACTCTGACACAACACATGCAAATGTTACTGATCAAATTCTGAAAGACAAGCAATGCAATTTTGAATTCCGTAAAGTGAGTGTGGAAGAAGTGAATATATTATTGTTGTTTATCAACAATGACAGGCCACCAGGGTCTGACATCTTCGATGGAAAATTACTGAGGATAATAGTGGACGATACAATGGTATTTTACTGTAAACAAATTGACAGACTTTCAGCAGGCTTACAGGGAAGGACATTCAACAAGCTCAGCACTTACACAAATGACTGATGATTGGCTAAGAGAAATTGATGATAAAAAGATTGTGGGAGCTGTCTTGTTAGACTTCAGTGCGGCTTTTGACATTATCGATCATAGTCTGCTGATGGAAAAACATATGTGTAATGGCTTTACACCCCCTGCTATATTGGGGATAAAAAGTTACCTGTCTAACAGAACACAGAGGGTGTTCTTTAATGGAAGTCTCTCCAATATAATCCAGGTAGAATCAGGAATTCCCCAGGGCAGCTGTCTAGGCCCCTTACTTTTTTACATTTTTACTAATGACATGCCACTGGCCTTGAGTAAAGTCAGTGTGTCTATGTATGCGGATGACTCATCACTATACACGTCAGCACTGCAGCGAGTGAAATCACTGCAACACTCAACAAAGAGCTGGAGTTAGTTTCAGAATGGGTGACAAGGAATAAGTTAGTCCTAAATATTTCAAAAACTAAAGCATTGAATTTAAGACAAATCATTAACTAAACCCTAAACCTCAACTAAATCTTGTAATAAATAATGTGGAAATTGAGGAAGTTGCGATGACTAAACTGTTTGGAGTAACCCTGGATTGTAAACCTTGTGTTCAAAACATGTTGATACAACAGTAGCTAAGATGGGGAGAAGTCTGTCTATAACAAAGCATTGCTCTGCCTTTTTAACAACACTATCAACAAGGCAGGTCCTACAGGCTTTAGTTTTGTCGCACCTGGACTACTGTTCAGTCGTGTGGTCAGGTGCCACAAAGAGGGACCTCAGAAAATTGCAATTGGCTCAGAACAGGGCAGCACGGCTGGCCATTAAATGTTCACAGAGAGCTAACATTAATAACATGCATGTACATCTCTCATGGCTCAAAATAAAGGAGAGATTGACTTCATCAGTACTTGCTTTTGTAAGAAGTGTTGAAATGCGAAATACACCAAGGTGTCTGTTTAAACTACTAGCACACAGCTTGGACACCCATGCACACACCACAAGACATACCACAAAGGTCTCTTCACAGTCCCAAAGTCCAGAACAGACTATGGAAGGCACACAGTACTACATAGAGCCATGACTACATAGAACTCTATTCCACATCAGGTAACTGATGCAAGCAGTAGAATCAGATTTAAAAAACAGATAAAAATACACCTTATGGAACAGCAGGGTCTGTGAAGAGACACACTCAGGCACAGACACAAATACACATGATAAGACACGCACTCTACACACACGTACACATGGATGTTGTATTATTAATATGTGGTGGTGGAGTGGTGACCTTTAGGGAACACACTATGTGTTGGGTAAGGTTCTTTGAAATATAATGTCATGTAGTATTTTAAACTGTATGTAACTGTCTTATGTTGCTGAACCCCAGGAAGAGTAGCTGCTGCCTTGGGGATCCTTAATCAATACAAATACAAATCCTGCTGCATCGCATGGAGAAGCTCCTGGGCCTGTCAGACCCTGTCCAGGACAGTTTCAGGTCCTATTTCACTGATCGCTACCAGTTTGTAGCCATCGGTCCTAGTAGGTCAGACACACTTGTGGACCAACAGGGGATCACTTAAGGCTCGGTCCTGGGGCCACTACTGTTTTGTATCTACATGCTGCCACTGAGTAACATCTTGAGGAAACACAGACTGGGCTTTCACTTTTATGCTGATGACACTCAGGTGTATGTCTCCACAAACACTGACACTGCCAATGTCACTGCATTCCTGGTCACCTGCCTGCAGGACATCAAAGCCTGGATGCAGTTGTGTTTCCTGTAGTTAGACTGCAAAAAGACAGAGGTCGTCCTGATTGGCACTCGCATCATCATAAACAACGTCAGCAGCTACAACCTCAATATTGATGGTGTCAAGGTTCTCCCCTCCAGTGAGGTTCGCAACCTGGGTGTGATATTTGACAGTCAGCTCGCATTTGATGCCCACGTCAAGAGTGTGACCAACGTCACGTTTTCTACGGAACATTGTCAGGTTACAACCTATGCATTCACAATCTGCAGCTGTCCGACTGATCCACACCTTTATTTCATCCCGTCCAGACCATTCTAACTCCCTTTTTGTTGGCGCATCTGCCAAGTGGCTAAACAGGCTACAATATGTCCGTAACTTTGCTGCACGTGTTCTCATCCAGACCTCCCCCCGCGAACACATCACTCCAGTGCAGTTCAACCTCCACTGGCTCCCCATATGCTCACGCATCGACTACAACTCTGGACCCAACAAAAAGGCAGAAACTGCTCATTTGGTCGAAAATGAGTTTGTCATTTTTGCAACATTAGATACATGCTTAATCATGTAGACAAGTATCCTGCCTCTATTGTATTGTGTTTTGGAGAAAATGGGGGGTCATGTTAGCAGTAACTGCATAAAGGTACTGTGAAACCAAGGTAAATAAAAAAAAAAATCTCAGTTCCCCGCTATGAGCAGTTATTGCCTTTTTGCTTGGTAGGGCAGTGTACCTGTCTGACCTCTGTCTACCCCCCTGCCCCACACGCACCCTTTGCTCCTCTAGGTCTGTCTCCCTTCAGTAGCCCCGCAGCAGACTAAAAACTATGGGTGACAGGGCTTTCGGTTGCGCTGCTTCGCCGCTGTGGAACACACTTCCAGACACAATTAGGGCTGCAGAGTCTCTGTCTTGGTTGAAGGCACAGCTCAAGACCGTGCTATTCAGAAAAGCTTTCAAGGACCTCTGCCAATTCTGTTCTCCTGTCCTGACGATACCTGTATATAGCTTTAATTGTCGTCTGTGTTCTATGTTCTGTGTTTTGGATTGTTTTTATTATTATATATATTTTTGGGGCGCCTTGGGTGTGAGAAAAGCTCTTTCTAAATTAAATTATTATTTATTAAAATAGGCCTACTGTTCACCTGTTTCTATAATAAATAAAAATAATCATACCATGAGACCAGTGCAATGGATGCATGCCATTCATCATGGATAATTAACATTGGTTTCTGCAGGCATATTTAACCAGTACAATGGCATAAATACTGTAAACCCAAAGCTTCATGTTTGAAGTGAGGTGTGAAAGTGATTGAATCCATTATTCATCATCCCTATTCCCTCTCAAGGAAATGTGTGCACACATAAGTGCCATTGCTCCTTTATTTGGCAAGCATTGCCGTAGACAATGTAAATATTATATCAGCTTTGAAGCAAACGTTAGCAATGGGAGAGAACAGAACTCAGACAGAAAACATCTTGTGTTTCCCTTATGGATTTATCTTAAGAAATAATTTCCCCTTACATAAGGGAATTGTTTAAGGGTGTTGCAAAGAGCCCCACAAATGTTTTAAGTAAGGGTATACTTAAGGGGTTTTATGGTAGTTTGAAGGCATGTATACAGGTAGAAAGAGTCTCTAGTTACCATGGAGACCTGATTCACTGACTGAACAGCTCATCAAAGAGATTGCATTTATTTTGGGAGATTGCAAATTATTTCTTCTACATTCAAGACAGGAGAAACAAATCGATTCCGAAGATAATAAAACGCTTATTTTAGTTAGTTGTTTTTTATTATAGCATGTCAAGCTAACTTACAGAGAAGGTAGCTAGCTAGTTTTGTAGCCATGGATTGTGCACAATTATGTATATATTGATTGTGCACCATCTATTGTTTAGCTGAAGTAACAGTTAGCTAGCTGGTTGATGTTTTCCTTTTGCAAAAAGAACAGAGGAAAGCAACATTCACCTCCACAAATGCTGTTTACATTGATATCCATACTGAATGAAGCACATAAGGGACCTCATAGACACCCTTAACTTTTTCACCTAATTTAAGTGAGAAATCCGCCTTAAAATATTTTGTGTAACTGACTTAAAGTTAAGGAAACTTGACGGAAAATGATAAGGGGAAAATGTACTTAAGTTGTTTTATGGAACCAGGCCCTGGGCATTATGTATGTATACTTCTCTCCATAATGAGGCTGGCGTTATTTGTAGTAAGTAGCTTGTTTGAAAATAATATCTAGCAGTTTTCATGTTTTGCTTTACTCAATCTTACAGCCTAAACTGTTGGACAGTTACTTCCACCAGAGAGTGCTAGAGCATTACAGATCTGCTCTCAGCTTCCATACATAGCATGCTCTTGTCATCATGACAGGAATGATTGTCCACCTCCCCATACGGTACTACTTTGGGGCTTCTGCTGCATCAGTATGAAGACGTACCAGCTGATGGTACCTATGTCATGTGTGATAGTAGAAACCAGACAGTTTTGTCAATTTAGAGGGTTATAATAGCATCATTTTGTCACTATATCCACATAAATTAGAAGAGGAACATGTTTTTCTAAAAATGTGACGCAGACTACCGGATGAGCACGGCTCTAAAGTGGACTAAGGATACAAATGACCTTGATGGACGAGGGCTTACCACCAGAGCCTTACTAGGTACCCCGTCATGAAAATCCTCTTATAGGAACAGCACCCGATGGTATGCGACTACGCATGTCCATACTACCCAAACACACATGACATCTTCCATCATCCAGGTCAACCACATGGAAGTAGCAACATGTGACAGGAAATCAATTACTATATGTTTCTGTCAATTTGAATCTTTACTCTGGACGTCCACAGTCTTCATAACTTATTGGTCTTCACTATCTCCTGTGCATCAGGAATATAACTTTTTAGATGAAACATATTAACATGTAAAATGTATCAAAACTGAGGAGGTCAATTTAAGGAATGATGCCGTTTACCTGGGACATCCTTAATACAGACTATCCCGTTTCAACTAAAACACTGATGTGTTACTCTTATTTTTTAAATCTTTTTTTGGAGGGGGGTGGGGGCGCCTACTACTAAACCCTTTGCTAGTCTAGATTTCCAACCACAGGATGCAGGACATGTAGCCTATGCTAAGTGTGTATTGGTACTGTCCCCTCTCATCCATTTGATTAACCGGAACAGAGCTGTCCTGATCTGCCCCCACTGCCGACCACTCGGAATCCCAGGGCTGTCCCTTACAAATCCCTCAGCCTCACAATAAGACAATCAGACAAGGGCAAACCAATTCCACAATGGACCATAAGCAGACGACATAGAAAGACAGTTTTAACCTGTGCAGGATGAATGGCTTATTGTCAGAAAACTTCAGATCTAAGGTATACATTTATTTGTAGTGAAGAGTTGTATATCTATTGAACGTACTTAGACAAACACTTACTGTACATTAATCACGTCAGTAAACTTCCAGTGACTAACAATGTCCTTAGACATGGCAATGAGGCCTCATGAGTGGCACAGTGGTCTAAGACACTGCATCGCAGTGCTAGCTGTGCCACTACAGATTCTGGGTTCGAGTCCAGGCTCTGTCTCAGCCGGCCGCGACCAGGAGACCCATGGGGCGGTGCACAATTGGCCCAGATGTCCTTGTCCCATCGTGCACTAGCGACTCCTGTGGCAGGCCGGGCGCAGTGCACGCTCACACAGTTGCCAGATGTACGGTGTTTCCTCCTAAACATTAGTGCGGTTGGCTTCCGGGTTAAGTGGGCATTATGTCAAGAAGCAGTGTGGCTTGGTTGAGTTGTGTTTCGGAGGACGCACGACTCTTGACCTTCACCTCTCCCGAGTCCGTACGGGTCATGCAGTGACCACATGCACGTTCCTCTTTGGGTAGCCAAGTCTTTTCGTCTCCCTTTTTCTGCAGCCAATTGGTGTTAACTGAGCCTGCATTTGGTCAGGTTCTGTCTCTGTTTTGTATCTTTGACAGAGTAGAGATATTCTGCCAATTGGTAATGTCTATTTAAGGCCAAATGGCAATTCAAATCAAATCAAATCAAATTTATTTTTATATAGCCCTTCGTACATCAGCTGATATTCTCAAAGTGCTGTACAGAAACCCAGCCTAAAACCCCAAACAGCAAGCAAAGCATGTGAAAGAAGCACGGTGGCTAGGAAAAACTCCCTAGGAAAAACTCCCTAGAAAGGCCAAAAACCTAGGAAGAAACCTAGAGAGGAACCAGGCTATGAGGGGTGGCCAGTCCTCTTCTGGCTGTGCAGGGTGGATATTATAACAGAACATGGTCAAAATGTTAAAATGTTAAAATGTTCATAAATGACCAGCATGGTCAAATAATAATAATCATAGTAGTTGTCGAGGGTGCAACAAGCACGTCCGGTGAACAGGTCAGGGTTCCATAGCTGCAGGCAGAACAGTTGAAACTGGAGCAGCAGCACGGTCAGGTGGACTGGGGACAGCAAGGAGTCATCATACCAGGTAGTCCTGAGGCATGGTCCTAGGGCTCAGGTCCTCCGAGAGAAAGACAGAAAGAGAGAAAGAGAGAATTAGAGAGAGCATATTTAAATACACACAGGACACCGGATAAGACAAGAGAAATACTCCAGATGTAACAGACTGACCCTAGCCCCCCGACACATAAACTACTGCAGCATAAATACTGGAGGCTGAGACAGGAGGGATCAGAAGACACTGTGGCCCCATCCGATGATACCCCCGGACAGGGCCAAACAGGCAGGATATAACCCCACCCACTTTGCCAAAGCACAGCCCCCACACCACTAGAGGGATGTCTCCAACCACCAACTTACCGTCCTAAGACAAGGCCGAGTATAGCCCACAACGATCTCCGCCATGGCACAACCCAAGGCGGGGGCACCAACCCAGACAGGAAGACCACGTCAATGACTCAGCCCACTCATGTGACGCACCCCATACCATGGACGGCATGGAAGAACACCAGTAGGCCAGTGACTCAGCCCCTGTAAAAGGGTTAGAGGCAGAGAATCCCAGTGGAAAGAGGGGAACCGGCAAGGCAGAGACAGCAAGGGCGGTTCGTTGCTCCAGCCTTTCCGTTCACCTTCACACTCCTGGGCCAGACTATACTTAATCATAGGACCTACTGAAGAGATAAGTCTTCAGTAAAGACTTAAAAGTTGAGACTGAGTCTGCGTCTCTCACATTGGTAGGCAGACCATTCCATAAAAATGGAGCTCTATAGGAGAAAGCCCTACCTCCAGCCGTTTGCTTAGAAATTCTAGGGACAATTAGGAGGCCTGCGTCTTGTGACCGTAGCGTACGTGTAGGTATGTACGGCAGGACCAAATCGGAAAGATAGGTAGGAGCAAGCCCATGTAATGCTTTGTAGGTTAGCAGTAAAACCTTGAAATCAGCCCTTGCCTTAACAGGAAGCCAGTGTAGGGAGGCTAGCACTGGAGTAATATGATCAAATTTTATCAATTGAGTTTATCTTTGATTTTGTTTTCCCAATATGTCAAATAGGTTTAAATTTCTGTAACAATCTGATTGATTTCCCTGTGTGTTTGATTTCCCTCTCTCAGTTCACATTCTAAGTCTACAAACTATATCAAGTCAGGTCAAGAGCAAACCCAACATCTTTACAGATTTAGTGCAAGCCCGGGCTTCATGAATGATTACTGGTCTCAATAGTGCTCTTGTCTAATGTATCAAGCCTATGTGGCCAGCAGGGACTACATACAGTATGAACCATTTCTTGCTTCTGTGGATAAGGGTTCGAGATAGTATGGTATCAGATTCAGCTGGATTGTTTGTTTGTTGTTGACACTTATCTGATCCTTTGCGTAAGTGGCCATTGTGCATTTGGCTCTTGTTTCATCATGTCTGTTGTAAATAGTGAACTGCAACAAGAGAGAAAGTAGAGAATCAAAGGCATAGAACAAGAAAGAAAGAGAACCATTTCACACGTAAGTAAAAAAAAAAGTTGTTGCATGTACAGGATACACATGGTATACACAGTCCAAATAAATGCTTACTTCCAGGTTTCTCCTCAACAATGCAACAACAATACAAAATAATACAAGATATGGCTCAGTAGAATAGATTAAACATTTTAGCATAAGTATAATACAGGAAGGTACAATTTATAGTAGAATATTTACACGTGTATCAGGGAAGGGGGAATTGGGGGACAAGTGCTTAAATTGTGCAGTATTTGCAATAGTAAATAAGAGTCTGGTAGCAGCAGTCGTGATGTGTGTGTGTGTAGCATGAATGCATGGGTGTCAGTGTGTGTGTGAGCGACACACAATTAGTCAAACATTTACTCATCTCGGGCAAGAAGATAATAGCATTGCCTGGAGAGTTTCACGCAATTACCGTAATTTCCGGACTATTGAGCGCACCTGAATATAAGCCGCACCCACTGAATTTTAAAAAAAGTATTATTTTGAACATAAATAAGCCGCACATGTCTATAAGCCGCAGGTGCCTACCGGTACATTGAAACAAATTAACTTTACACAGGCTTTAACGAAACACGGCTTGAAACAAAAATAAATAGGCTTTAACGAAACACGGCTTGTAACAAAAAATTTAAAAAAATTAGCAGTAAGCTTTAGTTGTCTTTTTGCACTGAGTCAATTCCTCACGCTGCTGTTTCCAACGTCTTATCATCGACTCATTAAGACCAAGCTCCCGCGCAGCAGCTCTATTTCCTTTTCCAACAGCCAGATCAATCGCCTTCAATTTGAAAGCTGCATCATATGCATTTCTCCGTGTCTTTGCCATGATGAGGGTGACAAAATGACTACCGTAATCAGAATGATGGGAAGTTTGAGAGCGCTCGATTTAATCGAAACAGTAAACAGAAAAGTTGTTTGACCTTAACCCATTCGGCAATTTCATTGGTCTAATGAAAGCTTCACGCCGCCAAAAAACTGAGCACGTCACAGAATGTGTTTTTTGAAAGCGGGAAAAATCCATATATTAGCCGCGTCATTGTTTAAGCCGCGAGGTTCAAAGCGTGGGGAAAAAGTTGCAGAAATTAGTCCAGAAATTACAGTATTTTGTAACGGCTGTCAGGAGAGAGAGTAGACCAAGGCGCAGCGGAGTTAGTGTTCATCATTGAATTTAATAACAGAAAGAACACTATACAAAACAAGAAAACCGACAGCCAAACAGTCCTGTCAGGTGCAAACCACACAACAGATACAATTACCCACAAAACCCCAACGGAAAAACAGGCACTTATGTGTGACTCCCAATCAGCAACAACACTCTACAGCTGTGCCTGATTGGAAGCCACACGGCCAAAATCAATTAAACAAACCAACATAGAAAAATGCACATAGAACGCCCACCCAATGTAACACCCTGGCCTAACCAAAATAAAGAACAAAAACCCCTCTCTATGGCCAGGGCGTTACATATTTATATATACACACTAGATGACAGCACGTGGCTGTTGAAGCCACCGTGCCTCCATCTTGGCGCTCCCCCACCATTGTACATTTTTTGGGGAAGCTATAGAAATGCATTTCTTAATGTCTATATTCATTTTTCCCACATTTTATTATATTAGACACTTTATTGCATACTTTTAAATTATGTTATGTGAGCCAAACATGAAAATAAATAAATATATAAAAACATTTTCCTTGAAGTATCATTTTTAGAGATGACTAATGTTACTGTCCCCACTACAACAACAAAAATACATGTAATTTTGTCCTTGAAACATTTCATTGAAATACTGTAGAATTCCATTCATTCCTATGGAGGACTGGAGTGCCAATATGGCCGACTGGCAGCTTCAAAGCCTCTCAATGGCCAAAAGATAGCATAACCATCCCAGGGTTTATATACATCATTGGTTTCACAAGGCCTGTTTGCTCATTTTACAAACCACAATTTAAAGATTGAATGAGCCGACATTGCATCACTGGTTTGGCAAAGAGGCCATCTCTCTCTACTGCACTGTAAACAACAGGGTAAAGTAAATAAGACAGCAGAGTACCTATCATGTCGGTCTTGTGTTTGATCAAAGTGTGATGGGAGCCCTCTCCTTTTGCCTCACCGTCACATCTTTCCCTGATACTTTGAAAAGGGCAGTGTCAGAGGGGTTTGGCAGGGAAGTGTGCAATTTTCTAAGTATAACCCTGGCTAAGGTGGTAGATGGACGTGGGTTGCCAGTTAATGTTTGCTTTTTTAAATTGGATCCAAACACTGAAATGGATAACCCAAAGTCCTCCTGTAGCAGCTCAACTCTTCCTTCCCACCTCTGTCTATTCTCTCTCTTTCTCTGTAGGAATGAAGTCTCAGGAGAAAACAAAACATTTGAAGCTGACCTCAGTGTTGGGAGGTGTAGGTGATCTCTGAGGGTCCAGCAGGGTGACATGCTGTGATGCCTCATCATAAGTCAACCCTGAGGAGAACATGGCTCACTAGATCATATAATCTCATGTGCATAAATCAGGCAGTTCAAAGAGCTGGCGATCTACAATAACAAACATAATGTCCTGCATCTAACTGTGATACCATCTATGTGTTATTTCACCTGAAGCCGGGCTAACTACTCTTTAAACAAATGTTCTGTTCAACTGAGCCATATCAAACCATCCATTCAGGACATATTCAGATGTTCCATCATCACAGTTATGAGAGAATATGGTGCCATGGTAACCAGAAACCATTTTTCTCAGTAGTTGGAGTGTTTCTGAAAGTGCAGCTGACAGGGTGAGGATAACCCACTGTTTCTGTTTCACAAATCTCACACTTTATTACAAGGGATAAAGTTAGAGGTGTTTGATTTACTAAACATTTGAACATGTACAGAGTTTGCACCTGTTGTTTTAAAATTCATAAATGCGGATTGAGTTACTGGGGTTCCGGGCGGGCAGGGAAATCCCATAACAAAATCAGGACACCCCCATGAGATATGCCCATTTCTTTCCACACGCCCATTACTCTCGGTGGCATAGGCCAAACAAAATACTGGCAGCTTCATTAACTAGTACCAGCAAAACACCAGTCTCAACGTCAACAGTGAAGAGTCGACTCCGCGATGCTGGCCTTCTAGGCAGAGTTCCTCTGTCCAGTGTCTGTGTTCTTTTTCCCATCTAAATATTTTATTTTTATTGGACAGTCTGAGATATGGCTTTTTCTTTGCAACTCTGCCTAGAAGGCCAACATCGCCTCTTCACTGTTGACGTTGAGACTGGTGTTTTGTGGGTACTATTTAATGAAGCTGCCAGTTGAGGACTTGTGAGGCGTCTGTTTCTTAAACTAGACACTCTGATGTACTTGTCCTCTTGCTCAGTTGTGCACCGGGGCCTCCCACTCCTCTTTCTTTTCTGGTTAGAGCCAGTTTGCTCTGTTCTGGGAAGAGAGTAGTACACAGCGTTGTTCGAGATCTTCAGTTTCTTGGCAATTTCTCGCATGGAATAGCCTTCATTTCTCAGAACAAGAACAGACTGACGAGTTTCAGAAGAAAGGCCCTTGTTTCTACCATTTTGAGCCTGTAATTGAACCCACAAATGCTGATGCTCCAGATACTCAACTAGTCTAAAAAAGGCCAGTTTTATTGATTATTTAATCAGGACAACAGTTTTCAGCTGTGTTAACATAATTGCAAAATTGTTTTCTAATGATCAATTAGCCTTTTAAAATAATAAACTTGGATTAGCTAACACAACGTGCCATTGGAACACTTGATTGATGGTTGCTGATAATGGGCCTCTGTACACCTATGTATATATTCCATAAACAATCTGCTGTTTCCAGCTACAATAGTCATTTACAACATTAACAATGTCGACACTGTATTTCTCATCAATTTAATGTTATTTTAATGGACACATTTTTTTTTTTCTTTAAAAAACAAGGACATTTTGAAGTGACCCCAAACTTTTGAACGGTAGTGTATGTTTTTCTTTATAGAAAACAGCTAGTGCAAAATTACTTTCAACGTGCTGCCAACGTAAGAACATATGCAAACATACAGTAAATCAACATTTTCAAACATATATCAATATAAACATGTGCAAACATACAGTACATCAACCGTTACACCCAAGTGACAAGTAATCATGACGATCACATAAAGTAACATTTTTCATCAATTCACAACAGCAGAGTACATTGTAAACAGTGGTGTAAAGTACTCAAGTAGTACTTTAAAGTAGTTTTACTTAATTAAGTAGTTTTTTGGGGTATCTGTACTTTACCATTGATATTTTTGACAACTTTTACTCCACTACATTCCTATAGAAAATAATGTACTTTTTACTGCTGTAAGGCTCGGGCGTAGTGGAGGAGGAAACAGACGCAGGAAGCAGCGAGAAGGGTTATAGCTTTTAATGCTCGAAAAGCAAAACCCCTGCCAACCCAACATGCGAACTTAGCGCACACAAAATGAAACAAAATACAGTGGACAAAATACAGTGAGCGCAACACGATGCACTAGCGCAAAATACAAACAGCGCTTACCCAAGCAACACACAGAGGAAACAATCCCGCACAAAGAGCAGGCAGGCCAGCTAGCTCATATAGCCCCGCTAATCAACCCAACTACGGACAGGTGCAAACAATAACAGAAAGGGGGAAACAAAAAAGGAATCAGTGGCAGCTAGTAGGCCGGTGACGACGACCGCCGAGCGCCACCCGAGCAGGAGGGGGCACCACCTTCGGTGGGAGTCGTGACAACTGCATACACCTGCCCTGACAAGATACTCTACAGGAATGACAGAGTCCATCCAAATCATCTTGGCTCCTGGACTCTGTCCACGCATTTCAAGGCTGCATTGAAACAATGACTGGTAAATGATCCAAGACCAGCTCAGTTATTAACCCTACCATTGTGACAATGAGTCGTCATAATGCTGCATCAAATGTACATGATCTTAGGGGCATTGGCAAACACAATGTAAGCCATTTAATTTATGTACCCCCTAATTGCACCGAATACATATGTTTATCCTCCAGCTATTGTAGGCAGTAATCATGAGCCTATAAACCAGAGTTACACTGTTAGCACTGAGGCGGTGTGCAATAGCAGGAAGACCACTTTATGCAGCTCACCCTCATCAGCTCCAATGTAAATAACATGAGTAAGTCTACCTCTGATAAGCTTCCCAGTAAAGCATTAAAAACAATCAAGCAACCCAGAAAAGTGCAAAAAATAGCCCATATTACAGTTTTTTTCGATTGTTTACACACATTTTCTGAAAGCATGCCTCATATTTTCAGAACTCTACACACAAATCAAAAAACACACACACAATGGGCAAAACCCCTCAATTCTCCAGCAAAATGAAACTTTACATTCAAAAAAATGTTATTTCTTATCAAAATGATATTTTGTTTTCAAATGACACACAAACCATCATATGAATAGACATTTATAAGAATCAGTTGAACACTGATGTGCTCAATGTAAAACACTATGATGAATGGAAAACTCTTCTTCTCCATTCATCATAATGACTTAGGCCTTTTTTGGTTCAGTGTTGCTACAGACAGTACTACAGACAGTACATACATAAGTGTGTTGTAAAATATTTGAGAATATTGTTTTTATACTCAGAACACACAAATACACGGTAACAAATATATTTTATTTTTCCCACAAAAACAATGTACACAGTATACATCCCATTCCCAACCAACACAAAGTTGCACATACAGTGGTCTACATACAAAACAGAAGAATTTAATGTATACAGTTACAGTAAAAAAATTAAAATAAAATAAAACTATGCTGCATCCTCTCTTCTGTTGCGGTCTGGCCACATCACAAGCAATGTTTTCCCTGGCCAAGCAGCGGGGGAAATATCGCCTAGCATGGCGATTCCAGCCATGAAAAGCATCAGCTGCTATATCTCCACATGCGTCTTCCATAGCTTGGAGAAGAGGTATACGTGTTTGTGGATTTCGGTCATACACTTTCCATCTCCAGGCAGAAAAGAATTCCTCAATAGGATTGAGGAATGGAGAATATGGAGGGAGATAAACAACTAAAAAGCGTGGGTGGGCAGTGAACCAGTTACGAACCAGAGCAGCCCTGTGGAAACTTACCTTGTCCCAAATGACAACGTACCTGAGCTGCTCTGGGCCATCTACCTGATCTGGTGGAATGAGTGTGTTGTGTAGGGTGTCCAGGAATGTGATCAGATGGGCGGTGTTGTAGGGGCCAAGGGTAGCATGGTGATGGATGACGCCGTGGTGGGTAATCGCTGCACACATTGTGATGTTCCCTCTGCGCTGGCCAGGGACTTGAACAATGGCACGCTGGCCGATGATATTCCTTCCCCTCTTTGGTCTTTTTGTGAGGTTGAATCCAACCTCATCAATGAAGATGAACTGGTGCTCCACTGCAGCCACCTCTAGCTCAAGGACTCTCTGAAACACACATGACAATATCAGAAATAGACATGGAGTGGTCACTATTGTGAAGCACAATCATTATGATTACAATACTGAAATATGTATAATTTATACAATGTTGAGAGTATGCATCAATTGTGGGATTGTACAGGACTCACTTGCACATAGTTATATCGCAATTCTTTGACTCTTTCTGAATTGCGTTCAAATGGCACCCTATAGACCTGCTTCATCCTGAGATTATTTCTGCGCAAGACACGGTCCAGTGTTGATAAGCTTACCCTATCAATATTTTGAAATATCTCATTGTTTTCTATTATTTGTCTTTGTATTTGCCGTAATGTTATGGCGTTATTTTCTAGGACCATGTTCATGATTTCAGTTTCCTGTTCAGGAGACAGAACACGTTCCCGACCACCTTGTGTTGGTAATCTTTCAGTTCTGCCAAACAAATAGTAAAATACTGTAAATACAAAGTAGGAATACATTTCCCAAATGCTTGAAACATACTTTATTTTTATAGTCCTACAGAACAGTCCACAGGCAATACTGTACTACTGTACTCATTGAGTACTGTATTGATATGCAGTACTGCAATTTTCTAGTGAGAGTAGATTTCTTACCTATTCTCATTTCGGTGGTCATCGTACCAGCTGTACAGTGTTTCCTCTGACACATTGGTGTGTCTGGCTTTCGGGTTAAGCAAGCAGTGTGTCAAGAAGCAGTTGGATATCACAAAATTGGGAAGAAAAGGGGTAAAAAGTACAAAAGAATGAATAATATACACTACTGTTCAGAAGTTTGGGGTCACTTAGAAATGTCCTTGTTTTTGAAAGAAAAGCAAATTTTTTATCCATTAAAATAACATTAAATTGATCAGAAATACAGTGTCGAAATTGTTAATGTTGTAAATGACTATTGTAGCTGTAAATGGCAGATGTTTTATGGAATATCTACATCGGCGTACAGAGGGCCATTATCAGCAACCATCACTCTTGTGTTCCAATGGCACGTTGTGTTAACTAATCCAAGTTTATCATTTTAAAAGGCTAATTGATCATTAGAAAACCCTTTTGCAATTATGTTAGCACAGCTGAAAACTGTTGTCCTGATTAAATAATCAATAAAACTGGCCTTCTTTAAACTAGTTGAGTATCTGGAGCATCAGCATTTGTGGGTTCGATTATAGACCCAAAAAAGCCAGAAACAAATAACTTTCTTCTGAAACTCATTAGTCTATTCTTGTTCTGAGAAATGAAGACTATTCCATGCGAGAAATTGCCAAGAAACTGAAGATCTCGAACAACGCCATGTACTAGTCTCTTCACAGAAGAGCGCAAATTGGCTCAAACAAGAATAGAAAGAGGAGTGGGAGGCCCCAGTGCACAACTGACACAAGGGGACAAGTACATTAGAGTGTCTAGTTTGAGAAACAGACGCCTCACAAGTCCTCAACTGGCAGCTTCATTAAATAGTACCCACAAAACACCAGTCTCAACGTCAACAGTGAAGAGGCGACTCCGGGATGCTGGCCTTCTTGGCAGAGTTGCAAAGAAAAAGCCATATCTCAGACTGGCCAATAAAAAGAAAAGATTAAGATGGGCAAAAGAACACAGACACTGGACAGAGGAACTCTGCCTAGAGTCGCCTCTTCACTGTTGATGTTGAGAATGGTTGAGACTATTTTCCCTCATCAAGATGCACACAATACCAATATCTGATAATGACAAAGAGAAAACATTTTTTTTTAGAAAAGTTTGAAAATGTATATATTAAAACTATCACATTTACATAAGTATTCAGATCCTTTATTCAGTTCTTTGTTGAAGCACCTTTGGCAGCGATTACAGCCTTGAGTCTATGACGCTACAAGCTTGGCACACATGTATTTGGGGAGTTTCCCCCGTTCTTCTCTGCAGATCCTCTCAAACTCTGTCAGGTTGGATGGGGAGCGTCGCTGCTCAGCCATTTTCAGGTCTCTCCAGAGATGTTCGATCGGGTTCAAGTCCGGACTCTGGCTGGGCCACTCAAGCACATTCAGAGACTTGTCGCATAGCCACTCCTGTGTTTGTCTTGGCTGTGTGCTTAGGGTCATTGTCCTATTGGAAGGTGAACCTTCACCCCTCTCTGAGATCCTGAGTGCTCTGGAGCGGGTTTTTATGAAGGACCTCTCTGTACTTTGCTCCGTTCAGCTTTCCCTCGGTCCTGACTAGTCTCCCAGTCCCTGCTGCTGAAAAACATCCCCACAGCAAGATGCTGCCACCACCATGCTTCACCATAGGGATGGTGCCAGGTACAGTATTCTCCAGACGTAACGTTCTATCTTGGTTTCATCAGACCAGAGAATCTTGTTTCTCATGGTCTGAGAGTCCTTTAGATGCCTTTTGGCAAATTCCTAGCAGGCTGTCATGTGCCTTTTACTGAGGAGTGGCTTCCATCTGGCCACTCTACCATAAATGCCTGATTGGTGGAGTGCTGCAGCGATTGTTGTCCTTCTGGAAGGTTCTCCCATCTCAACAGAGGGACTCCGGAGCTCTGTCAGAGTAACCATCGGGTTCTTGGTCACCTCTTGACCAAGGCCCTTCTCCCCCGATTGCTCAGGTTTGGCCGGGCGGCCAGCTTTAGGAAGTCTTGGTGGTTCCAAACTTCTTCCATTTAAGAATGATGGGGGCCACTGTTTTCTTGGGGACCTTCAATGCTGCAGAAATGTTTTGGTAGTCTTCCCCAGATCTTTGCCTCGACACAATCCTGTCTCGGAGCTCTACGTACAATTCCTTCGACCTAATGGCTTGTTTTTTGCTCTGCATGCATTGTCAACTGCCTTTCTAAATCATGTGAATTTACCACAGGTGGACTCCAAGTTGTAGAAACATCTCAATGGAAACAGGATGCATTTGAGCTCAATTTCAAGTCTCATAGCAAAGGGTCTGAATACTTATTTAAATAAGGTATTTCTGTTTTTTATTTTGAATACATTTGCAAAAATTTCTAAAATCTGTTTTCACTTTGCCATTATGGGGTATTATGTGTAGATTGATGAGGATTTTTTAATTTAATCCATTATAGAAGAAGGCTATAACAACAAAATGTGGGGAAAAGTCCAGAGGTCTGAACACTTGCCCGAATGCACTGTACAAAATGTTATTAGCAATGCACTGTGAAGTCCATTATCCCTGTGAAGAGTATGGATTTAGGCTGTTTGAGTAGTTTTGAATCCTAAGCCACATGCCTACGCATAGTTAGAAGTACAATACCAAGATAGCTACTGTAGTTGGTCAAAGCTGTGTGCTGGAAAACCTTGGTAAAGCATGGATGGAATAGGCATTGTGGTGCTCATGTGAACTTCCTTTCTTTTTCACCTTCAGACTGTTACCTATTCTCTTTTTTGTTTTAAATGTCCATGATTTTTACTCCAGAAGGTGATTATGCAACATTATTATACAACAATATAATACACCACAACACAGCAATACAAGTTAAAAGTAAACAATAATGACAAACGGCAAAAGAGATAATGTAGTTGTTAGTATTTATTTAATATTAACAGCTTTTCCAGAGGAAAGTGGGGGAAAAAAACAACAGAAACCCATTTAAGACAATATGGAATAATCAGCCAATATTTTTCCTGATCTCTCAAAACAATCAAGCAAGTTCCTGGAAAATATACAAATAATGAACATGTACCCATTAACAATTTAAGTGAAAATGTACCTGACAGTAGTTTACTGAAGAAAGGCCTGGTACTACATTACCTGTAAGCAAAAATGAGTTATCACTAAATTTACAATTTACAACCAAATGTACATTCAGATCTAGTCAACTTTGTAAATGCAGTGCATGGATGGCCACAATTGCTCTTGATAAGCTACAGGTTTATGAAGGCTTTTCTGTTCAAGCCCAGTACTACCACACCTGATTCCACTATTCATGGTCTCGATGAACAGCTAGAATCTGGTGTGGTAGCACTGGGAATGAACAGAAAAGACTGCATAACACTGTGGATCGTCAATGGCAATTTTGGTAACTCCTGATACAAGCACTGCAACAAATAACAAACTGTTGAGAAACACCTGTAATATAGTCATTAGACAAGTACAGAACTTTTTTACACATCTGAAATTGGGTAGGTGCTCTAAATCCTTGAATATTAAACTTCAGCTACAAATGTCCTAAGTAATGGTGTACACAGCTGTCCTACTCCAGTAAAAGAGCACGTCCTCATTTATAAATACCAGTATAAATATGAAAACAGATGGGAGTACTCAGATTTGGAACAGAACATACATTTTAAGTATTGATAGTGTGCAAGGTACCATGTGTACTGCGTGCATTTGAATTGGTGTAAGTCGTTTGTCAGTTCCACATGGGTCAGCTTGCATTTCTCAGTGACATGTGCATGCCCACAATCTGCCACTCTGCCATAAAGCACTGTGTCCCTGGGCAGTACTGTTCGGATGGCGTGCATCTCACGGATGAGAGCAACGACCTCTTTCTTCCTTGAGAGTCTGAGAGCTGGTCTCTCCTCTGTTCTAGCAAGACTCAAGCAGTTGTGCACACCACCATTGTCGCTTGCCTGCCATTCCACAAACCCAAAGGCTATTTTAAGAGCCACCTAAGCAATGCAAATTAGCACTGTGTCAAAACTATACACTAAAGTGAGTGGTCAAAATGTGTCCTCAGACAGGCAAACCCAGGACCTTCAGTTCCAAAGGCAGTGACACTAACTGTTACGCTACAAAACTTGTTATAAGCAACTTCACAGCAACTTCACACTATTTTAATGGACAGTATGGTGATGACAGGAAGCTTTAGTTGCAATGATTTTGTTCATTCACTCAATAGTGACTACACATTTTATGTTATCTTAAAAAAGTCTAAAACAGTTATTTGTTGAAAACAGACTAATTTCATTACTTTTTCATTTTCTTTTGACTGCATGCTGCTGCAACCTGATCTCATAGCATTTCGTATTGTTCTGTATGTAAATTCAGGACACCCCTGTTAGTATAATATGTTATATTTCGTATGGTATGTATTAATTTGTGGATGTCCATCATCCATTTCACATATGTTATGAATTACAATTCGTATGATATGTTGCAAATGTCAATTCGTAAAAAATATGTTATGACTTTTCATTACGTATGATATCTTATGAATTCCAATTCGTTGTGGCTAATGCTAACACTAATGTTAGCTAGGTGGCTAAGGTTAGTTAGTCTAGGCCCGGGGTTAGGGTTAAGTAATTGACCATGAAATCGGAACACTCAACCTTTGGGTTGCTAGACATTCACATACGCCCATCCTTCCACCCTGACCTTGTTTTTGCCTTAAGTAACCTTCTGTCTTATGTAACCTTAAAGGTACATACTGTATCATACTAATTTCAGTGTACTGGATTTACATTTACTATGTTACATCTAGTGTATGAGACCAGGCTGGAACATGTGATCATCCTGGAAAAAAATCTAAGGGAAGAGAACAAAATAGAGCAAGGAAAGAAAGATGATACAAATGAAAACATGTCAAAGACAGTGGTGGAAAAAGTACCTAATTGTCATACTTGAGTAAAAGTAAAGATACCTTAATGGAAAATGAGTAAAATAAGTGAGTCACCCAGTAAAATACTTGAGTAAAAGTATAAAAGTATTTGATTTAAAATATACTTAATTTTTCCCCAACTGCTTACACATGTTTTCAAAACTGTCTCCTTTATTCAAAACTCTACACACAATTGCCTAAACTGCACACACAAAATGCCTCACATCTCCTTCAAAATGTAACACTGCATTCAAAATGCCATAAACACATGTCAGAATGAAGCATTTGCATCAAATGGCAAACACTGCTTTCATAATAGTACATTTTTGGATATACCATGTAAACACTGTTCTAAATCTAAAGCTCTTTGGTCTTTCGTAGGCTTATATCTACATTTCAGTACAATGTTCTACAGTGAAAGTAATCTGCTGAGAGGGGTAACAAGTACACTGTAAACACCAATGCAATGTAGAATCAGAAAATGTATTAGGCCAAACATTACTGTTGTATACAGTAGCATACAACAAAACCATAAACATATGTAAACCAAAAGTATATTCTTTAGAATACAGTAAAGAACACAATTGTGTGTGTGGGGTCCCGGGGGGGGCAGTCCAGGAATTGGTGTGGGAGGGGGGGCAGTCACCAGTGCTAAGCGTCATCTTTTCTCCAGGCTGGGTCTGGCCACAATACTTCGTCCACGTCACAAGATACGTTTTCTCTTGCCAAACATCAAGGGAAGTATCTCCTAGCATGGCGTATCCAACCTTGGACAGAGGCAACCTCTATGTCCCGTGTGGCTCAGTTGGTAGAGCATGGTGTTTGCAACGCCAGGGTTGTGGGTTCGATTCCCACTGGGGACCAGTACGGGGAAAAAAATATATATATTATGAAATGTATGCATTCACTACTGTAAGTCGCTCTGGATAAGAGCGTCTGCTAAATGACTAAAATGTAATGTCCCCACATGTGTCCTCCATTGCCTGGAGAAGTGGCATGCAGGCACAGGGTTGGCAATCATACACTTTCCAGCACCAGGCTGAGAAGAATTCCTCTATGGGATTTAGAAAAGGTGAATATGGGGATATGTACAAAACTAGAAATTGTGGATGGGTGGCAAACCAGTTTTGGACCAGAACAGCCTGGTGAAAACTAACATTGTCCCATAAAACCACAAATCTAGCAGGCTCCTGATCTGGATCAGGGACAAGCATTGTGTAAATTACATCCAGAAAAGTGAGCATATGGCCGGTGTTGTACGCATTGTGATAGAGGACCCTGTTTTGAGTGATGGCAGCACACAGTTATATTACCCCTATGCTGTCCAGGGACATTGGTAATTGCCCTCTGTCGTATTACATTTCTTCCGTGGTTCCTGGTTTTGGTGAGGTTGAAGCCAACCTCATCCACATAAATTCATGGCGAATTACATGGGCATCCAGCTCCAATACTCTCTGTAATAGACAGCAGGATATACAGATGAGTAAATATGGTATGTCTGAAGTACTGGAAGTAGTGTTGCATACATACCTCTACAAAGTCATGTCGCATATTCTTGACTGTTTCTCTCAAATGGCACCTTGTAAAGTTGTTTCATCGTTACTCGGTGCCGTTGGAGGATGCGTTGTATGGTCGACAGGCTTACAGCATTGATGTTGTTAAATATGGTGTCATTATTCAAAATATGCTCTCTTATCTCTCGAATCCTAATTGCATTGTTGGCCAAAACCATATTTATAGTAGCAGTCTCTTGTACATCTGTAAACAAGCGTCCTCCATGATGTCTTTGCCTTTCCACTCTGTACAGAATTCAAACACAGTATGTGTTCAGCAAAGGAACTGTAAACAATGTGCAAAAAAGGTAGTACAGCATGATAACCAACCTCATTCATTCAATGCAGTGCAGTAAATGGATGGCTTAGAGTTACAAATGTTTATGCAATACTATGCAGTCATACGTATTTTACAGTACATTAATGTAATGCTAATGCTAGTCATTAGATAGTTGCATACCTGTTCTCATTTCTGAAGGTTCGAATTATGGACGCCACTGTAAATCGACTCAATCCAGCCTCTCTCATGGTCAAACCGTGGTTGATCACATGATCAACAAGTGTTGCCCTAATCTCGTCAGAGATGGCTCTCCTTCCTTCTCTTCTTTGCCCTCGTTCTCTTCCTCCAACTCTTCGTCTTTGAATTTGTCCTCGTTGTTGTCCCCTGCCTCTCCCTCTTACTCCTCTTGCTCTCTGTCCATTGTTGGCATCCATTGTTCAAAACAGGTAATCTGACCTTTGAACTATTTATAGGCCTATACTACGGTAAAGCAGTGATTGGTTAGTGATCAGTTAAGCAATTAGTGTTTGCACATGTGTGGAGTGTGTGTGTAACCTGGTGAATAAGTGTAGCATTTTGATTGGTTGTGTTTGGAAAAGGAAAGTAAGTCACTTCCTGTTAGATTTGTGTGTTTTAGGTAGAGAATTGTGTGTAGTGTTTTGAAAAAAGTGTTTTATGCAATTGACAACTGAGTCAAAGGCTGAGAAATAGCTTATGGTTTTGGATATTTGGTGTGTAGTTTTGCACTTTGAGTGAGAGGTTTCAAAAATCGTGTGACATGAAAAGATTTTGTGTGTAAGCAGTTGGAAAAAACTGTAAGTATAAAATTAAAAGTATAAGCAAACAAGACCTTCTTGTTTTTATTTTATTTACGGCTAGCCAGGGGCATACTCAGACATCATTTACAAACAAAGCATTTGTGTTTAGTGAGTCTGCCAGATCAGAGGTAGGGGATGACCAGGGATGTTCTCTTGATAAGTGTGTGAATTGGAACATTTGCCTGTCGTGCTAAGAATTGAAAATGTACTTTTGTATTTGTATTTATTATGGATCCCCACTCTTCCTGGGGGCCAGCAAAATTAAGGCAGTTTATACAATTTTAAAACATTACATTCACAGATTTCACAGCACACTGTGTGCCCTCAGGCCCCTACTCCACTACTAACATATACCTACAGTACTAAATCTGTGTGTGTGTGTGTGTGTGTGTGCATGTGTCCGTGCCAATGTTTGTGTTGCTTCACAGACCCGCTGTTCCAAGCTGTTTTTTTATCTGTTTTTTAAATCTAATTTTACTGCTTGCGTCAGTTACTTGATGTGGAATAGAGTTCCATGTAGTCATGGCTCTATGTAGTACTGTGCGCCTCCCATAGTCTGTACTGGACTTGGGGACTGTGAAGAGACCTCTTGTGGCATGTCTTGTGGGGTATGCATGGTTTTTCCGAGCTATGTGCCAGTAGTTTATACAGACAGCTCGGTGCATTCAACATGTCAATACCTCTCATAAATAAAAGTCGTGATGAAGTCAATCTCTCCTCCACTTTCAACCAGGAGAGATTGACATGCATATTATTAATATTAGCTCTTTGTGTACATCCAAGGGCCATCCGTGCTGCCCTGTTCTGAGACAATTGCAATTTTCCTAAGTCCTTTTTTGTGGCACCTGACCACACGAGTGAACAGTAGTCAAGGTGCGACAAAACTAGGGCCTGTAAGACCTGCCTTGTTGATAGTGTTGTTAAAAAGGCAGAGCATCATTTTATTATAGACAGACTTCTCCCCATTTTAGCTATTACTGCATCAATATGTTTTGACCATGACAGTTTACAATCTAGGGTTACTCCAAGCAGTTTAGTCATCTCAACTTCCTCAATTTCCATATTATTTATCACAAAATGTAATTGCGGTTTAGGGTTTAATGAGTGTTTTGTTCCAAATACAATGCTTTTATTTTTAGAAATATTTAGGGCTAACTTATTCCTTGCCACCCACTCTGAAACTAACTGCAGATCTTTGTTGAGTATTGCAGTCATTTCAGTCGCTTTAGTAGCTAACGTGTATAGCGGTGAGTCATCCGCATACATAGAAACTCTGGCTTTACTCAAAATCAGTGGCATGTCATTAGTAAAAATTGAAAAATGCAAGGGCTTAAACAGCTACCCTGGGGAATTCCTGATTCTAACTGGATTATATTTGAGAGGCTTCCATTGAAGAACACCCTCTGTGTTCTGTTAGACAAGTAACTCTTTATCCACATTATAACAGGGTGTGTAAAGCCATAACACATATGTTTTTCCAGCAGCAGACTATGCTCGATCATTTCAAAATATGCACTGAAGTCTAACAAGACAGCCCCTACAATCATTTTATCGGCAATTTCTCTCAGCCAATCATCAGTCATTTGTGTAAGTGCTGTGCTTGTTGAGTGTCCTCCCCTGTAAGCATGCTGAAATTCTGTTGTGAATTTGTTTACTGTGAAATAGCATTGTATCTGGTCAAACACATTTTTTTTCAGAAGTTTACTAAGGGTTGGTAACAGGCTGATTGGTCGGCTATTTGAGCCAGTAAAGGAGGCTTTACTATTCTTGGGTAGTGGAATGACTTTAGCTTCCCTCCAGGCCTGAGGGCACACGCTCTCTAGGAGGCTTAAATTGAAGATGTGGCAAATAGGAGTGGCAATATTATCTGCTATTATCCTCAGTAATTTTCCATTGTCAGACCCCAGTGGCTTGACATTGTTGATAGACAACAATCATTTTTTCACCTCTTCCACACTGACTTTACAGAATTCAAAAGTACAATTCTTGTCTTTCATAATTTGGTCTGATATACTTGGATGTGTAGTATCAGCGTTTGTTGCTGGCATGTCATCCCTAAGTTTGCTTATCTTGCCAATGAAAAAGTCATTAAAGTAGTTTGCGATATCAGTGGGCTTTGTGATGAATGAGCCATCTGATTCAATGAATGAAGGAGCCAAGTTGGCTTTTTCCCCAAAAAAAGTAATTCAAGGTCCCCCAAAGCTTTTTACTATCATTCTTTATATAATGTATCTTTGTTTCATTGTGTAGTTTATTTTTATTTAGTTTAGTCACATGATTTCTTAATTTGCAGTACGTTTGCTAATCAGTTGGGCTGCCAGACTTAATTGCCATACCTTTTGCCTCATCCCTCTCAACTATACAATTTTTCAATTCCTCCTCAATCCAAGGGGATTAACAGTTTTTACAGTCATTTTCTTAATGGGTGCGTGCTCATTAGTAACTGGAATTAGTAGTTTCCTAAATGCGTTAAGTGCAGCGTCTGGTTGCTCCTCATTACACACCACAGACACGCAAATATTCTTTACATCATCAACATATGAATCACTACAAAACTTATTGTATGACCTCTTATACACTATATTAGGCCCAGCCTTTGGAACTTTGGTTTTCCTAGATATGGCTACTATATTGTGATCACTACGTCCTAATATATAAAATATTATCCAGATACTGACTGTTAGCACTTGGTGGTCTATAGCAGTTTCCCACAAGAACGGGCTTTAGGTGAGGCAGATGAACCTGTAGCCATATTACTTAAACAGTATTTAACATTAGATCGTCTCTAAGCTTTACAAGAATGTGGGTTCTGAATATAGACCGCAACACCGCCTCTGTTGGCATTTTTTTTTTTTGGTACATGTTATAACCATGTATTGCTACCACTGTATCACCACCACTGTATCACCAAAGGTATTATCTAAGTGAGTTTCAGAGATAGTCAGAATATGAATGTACAAGCAAGTTATTGACTTTGGGACCTTGTTTTTTAGGCTACATATGTTAATATGGGCTAGCACTTTTCTGGGTTGCTTGATTGTTTTTAATGCTTTACTGGGAAGCTTAGAGGTAGACTTACTCATGTTATTTACATTGGAGCTGATGAGGGTGAGCTGCATGAAGTGGTCTTCCTGCTATTGCACACCGCCTCAGTGCTAACAGTGTAACTCTGGTTTATAGGCTCATGATTACGGCTTACAATAGCTGGAAGATAAACATATGAATTCGGTGCAATTAGGGGTACATCAATTAAATTACTTACATTGTGTTTGCCAATGCCCCTAAGATCATGTACATTTGATGCAGCATTATGACGACTCATTGTCACAATGGTAGGGATTAACTGAGCTGATCTTGTATAATTTTCCAGTCATTGTTTCAACGCAGCCTTGAAATGCGTGGACAGAGTCCAGGAGCCAAGATGATTTGGATGGACTCTGTTATTCCTGTAGTGTATCTTCTGTTTCCAGAAGGTGTCAAACAAAAGTGACTCCAGCAGAGCTACAATAGTCTTTTAGATGTTGGAAATAAGGCATAATGCAGCAAGATGTTAGAATAAGTGTTATGATTCATGAATAGGTCATTTATAATGAGTATACCAAACCTTAAGGACACCTGCTCTTTCCATGACATAGATTGACCAGGTGAATCCAGGTGAAAGCTATGATCCCTTAAAGATCTCACTTGTTAAATCCACTTCAAATCAGTGTAGATGAAGGGGAGGATGTCAATAGTCCATGTATATGAGATGAGAAAATGAGTCAGTCGCAGGACACCGAACTGAGTAAAACATACGTTATTTTACTCTAAGCAAAGTTCAAATACAAAATCCACGCAGGGATAAAACAAATAACTACATACAAGGAACACGACCAACAGCAAAACAATAACGCACAAAACATACTGAATATCAGAGGGTTTAAATAGGGAAGTAATCATATTGAAATGGGAACCAGGTGTGAAAAATGAAGACCCAACAAATGGACAAAGAAACATGGATCGGTGGCAGCTAGAAAGCCGGTGACGTTGATTGCCGAACGCCGCCCGAACAAGGAGAGGCACCAACTTCGGCGGAAGTCGTGACAGAGGAAACAGGTTAAAGAAGGATTTTTAAGCCTTGAAACATGGATTGTGTATGTGTGCCATTCGGAGGGTGAATAGGCAAGACAAAATATTTAAGTGCCTTTGAATGAGGTATGGTAGTAGGTGTCAGGCGCACCTGTTTGTATCAAGAACTGCAATGCTACTGGGTTTTTCACGCTGAACAGTTTCACGTGTGTATTAACAATAGTCCACCACCCAAAGAACATCCAGCCAACTTGACATAACTGTGGGAAGCATTGGAGTCAACATGGGCCATCATCCCTGTGGAACGCTTTTGACACCTTGTAGAGTCCATGCCCCGATAAATTGAGTATGTTCTGAGGGCAAAGAGGGGTGCAACTCAATATTAGGAAGGTGTTCCTAATGTTTGGTATACTCAGTGTAATTTATGATGATTATGGTAAATTATCACTTCGATAACGAATAGAGCCTCGATTCCACTTCATTTAAAGCTTACTACATTCACTCAAGTTCAAGACTGCATTCATAGGCCTGGTCAGTGAGCTTTTATTTGCTCTTCCAGCTAGACTCACAGTGGCTTTGGGGCTTTTTATATAGGACAGCCTGGGATATGTGCCCCTGTGGTGGTCACAGTAAAAGTAGAACAGTAATCATGGTGGACTGAAAATGGCAAAATTCCATTGCGCACCATCCTTTAAAGCTTTAATATGTAACTTTTTGGGCGACCTGACCAAATTCACATAGAAATGTGAGTTATAGATCTGCAACATAGCTTCAGCGTGTAAATCAGCTAGAAAGATGTGTCGGCATCGAGTAATTGTCTCTGGCCCCCTCCCAGTTAGGGGGAGTGATGAGCTCTACAGCAGTCTCACAACTCAATCGCTGGTTGAAAACTGTTTTCTGCCCCTCCCAAAAGATAGAATTTGTAGATAATTGGCCCTCTTTCTGGGACTCACCCACAAACAGGACTAAGCCTGGCCTGTTGAGGAGTGACGGACTCCATCCTAGCTGGAGGGGTGCTCTCATCTTATCTACAAACATAGACAGGGCTCTAACTCCCCTAGCTCCACAATGAAATAGGGTGCAGGCCAGGCAGCAGGCTGTTAGCAAGCCTGCCAGCTTAGTGGAGTCTGCCACTAGCACAGTCAGTGTAGTCAGCTCAGCTATCCCCATTGAGACCGTGTCTGTGCCTCGACCTAGGTTGGGCAAAACTAAAGATGGCGGTGTTCGCCTTAGCAATCTCACTAGCATAAAGACCTCCATTCCTGCCATTATTGAAATAGATCGTGATACCTCACATCTCAAAATAGGGCTACTTAATGTTAGATCCCTCACTTCAAAGGCAGTCATAGTGAATGAACTAATCACTGATCATAATCTTGATGTGATTGGCCTGACTGAAACATGGCTTAAGCCTGATGAATTTACTGTGTTAAATGAGGCTAAATGAGGTTACACTAGTGACCATATCCCCCGTGCATCCCGCAAAGGCAGAGGTGTTGCTAACATTTATGATAGCAAATTTCAATGTACAAAAACAAAACAATGTCGTTTTCATCTTTTGAGCTTCTAGTCATGAAATCTATGCAGCCAACTCAATCACTTTTTATAGCTACTGTTTACAGGCCTCCTGGGCCATATACAGCGTTCCTCACTGAGTTCCCTGAATTCCTATCGGACATTGTAGTCATAGCAGATAATATTCACATTTTTGGTGACTTTTTAATATTCACATGGAAAAGTCCACAGACCCACTCCAAAAGGCTTTCGGAGCCATCATCGACTCAGTGGGTTTTGTGCAACATGTCTCTGGACCTACTCACTGCCACTGTCATACTCTGGACCTAGTTTTGTCCTGTGGAATAAATGTTGTGGATCTTAATGTTTTTCCCCATAATCCTGGACTATCGGACCACCATTTTATTATGTTTGCAATCGCAACAAATAATCTGCTCAGACCCCAACCAAGGAGCATCAAAAGTCATGCTATAAATTCTCAGACAACCCAAAGATTCCTTGATGCCCTTCCAGACTCCCTCTGCCTACCCAAGGACGTCAGAGGACAAAAATCAGTTAACCACCTAACTGAGGAACTCAATTTAACCTTGCGCAATACCCTAGATGCAGTTGCACCCCTAAAAACTAAAAACATTTGTCATAAGAAACTAGCTCCCTGGTATACAGAAAATACACGAGCTCTGAAGCAAGCTTCCAGAAAATTGGAACGGAAATGGCGCTACACCAAACTGGAAGTCTTCCGACTAGCTTGGAAAGACAGTACCGTGCAGTATCGAAAAGCCCTCACTGCTGCTCGATCATCCTATTTTTCCAACTTAATTGAGGAAAATAAGAACAATCCAACATTTCTTTTTGATACTGTCGCAAAGCTAACTAAAAAGCAGCATTCCCCAAGAGAGGATGGCTTTCACTTCAGCAGTAATAAATTCATGAACTTCTTTGAGGAAAAGATCATGATCATTAAAAGCAAATTACGGACCCCTCTTTAAATCTGCGTATTCCTCCAAAGCTCCATTGTCCTGAGTTTGCACAACTCTGCCAGGACCTAGGATCAAGGGAGACACTAAAGTGTTTTAGTACTATATCTCTTGACACAATGATGAAAATAATCATGGCCTCTAAACCTTCAAGCTGCATACTGGACCCTATTCCAACTAAACTACTGAAAGAGCTGCTTCCTGTGCTTGGTTTATTATGTTGAACATAATAAACGGCTCTCTATCCACCGGATGTGTACCAAACTCACTAAAAGTGGCGGTAATAAAGCCTCTCTTGAAAAAGCCAAATATTGACCCAGAAAATATTTTAAAAACTATCGGCCTATATCGAATCTTCCATTCCTCTCAAAAAAAATTGAAAAAGCTGTTGCGCAGCATCTCACTGCCTTCCTAAAGACAAACAATATATACGAAACGCTTCAGTCTGGTTTTAGACCCCATCATAGCACTGAGACTGCACTTGTGAAGGTGGTAAATTACCTTTTAATGGCATCAGACCGAGGCTCTGCATCTGTCCTCGTGCTCCTATATCTTAGTGCTGCTTTTGATACCATCGATCACCACATTCTTTTGGAGAAATTGGAAACCCAAATTGGTCTACACGGACAAGTTCTGGCCTGGTTTAGATCTTATCTGTCGGAAAGATATCAGTTTGTCTCTGTGAATGGTTTGTCCTCTGACAAATCAACGGTAAATTTCAGTGTTCCTCAAGGTTCCGTTTTAGGAACACTATTGTTTTCACTATATATTTTACCTCTTGGGGATGTCATTCGAAAACATAATGTTAAATTTCACTGCAATGCGGATGACACACAGCTGTACATTTCAATGAAACATGGTGAAGCCCCAAAATTGCCCTCGCTAGGATCCTGTGTTTCAGACATAAGGAAGTGGATGGCTGCAAACGTTCTACTTTTAAACTCGGACAAAACAGAGATGCTTGTTCTAGGTCCCAAGAAACAAAGAGATCTTCTGTTGAATCTGACAACTAATCTTGATGGTTGTACAGTCGTCTCAAATAAAACTGAGAAGGACCTTGGCGTTACTCTGGACCCTGATCTCTCTTTTGAAGAACATATCAAGACTGTTTCAAGGACAGCTTTTTTCCATCTACGTAACATTGCAAAAATCAGAAACTTTCTGTCCAAAAATGATGCAGAAAAATTCATCCATGCTTTTGTTACTTCTAGGTTGGACTACTGCAATGCTCTACTTTCCGGCTACCCGGATAAAGCACTAAATAAACTTCAGTTAGTGCTAAATACGGCTGCTAGAATCCTGACTAGAACCAAAAAATTTGATCATATTACTCCAGTGCTAGCCTCCCTAAACTGGCTTCCTGTTAAGGCAAGGGCTGATTTCAAGGTTTTACTGCTAACCTACAAAGCATTACATGGGCTTGCTCCTACCTATCTTTCCGATTTGGTCCTGCCATACATACCTACACGTACGCTACGGTCACAAGACGCAGGCCTCCTAATTGTCCCTAGAATTTCTAAGCAAACAGCTGGAGGCAGGGCTTTCTCCAATAGAGCTCAATTTTTATGGAATGGTCTGCCTACCCATGTGAGAGACGCAGACTCGGTCTCAACCTTTAAGCCTTTACTGAAGACTCATCTCTTCAGTAGGTTCTATGATTGAGTGTAGTCTGGCCCAATAGTGTGAAGGTGAACGGAAAGGCTCTGGAGCAACGAACCGCCCTTGCTGTCTCTGCCTGGCCGGTTCCCCTCTCTCCACTGGGATTCTCTGCCTCTAACCCTATTACAGGGGCTGAGTCACTGGCTTACTGGTGTTCTTCCATGCCGTCCCTAGGAGGGGTGCGTCACTTGAGTGGGTTGAGTCACTGACGTGGTCTTCCTGTCTGGGTTGGCGCCCCCCCTTGGGTTGTGCCGTGGTGGAGATCTTTGTGGGCTATACTCGGCCTTGTCTCAGGATGGTAAGTTGGTGGTTGAAGATATCCCTCCAGTGTTGTGGGGGCTGTGCTTTGGCAAAGTGGGTGGGGTTATATCCTGCCTGTTTGGCCCTGTCCGGGGGTATCATCGTATGGGGCCACAGTGTCTCCTGACCCCTCCTGTCTCAGCCTCCAGTATTTATGCTGCAGTAGTTTATGTGTCGGGGGCTAGGGTCAGTCTGTTATATGTGGAGTATTTCTCCTGTCTTATCCAGTGTCCTGTGTGAATTTAAGTATGCTCTCTCTAATTCTCTCTTTATTTCTTTCTCTCTCTCGGAGGACCTGAGCCCTAGGACCATGCCTCAGGACTACCTGGCATGATGACTCCTTGCTGTCCCCAGTCCACCTGGCCGTGCTGCTGCTCCAGTTTCAACTGTTCTGCCTGCGGCTATGGAACTCTGACCTGTTCACCAGACGTGCCACCTGTCCCAGACCTGCTGTTTTCAACTCTCTAGAGACAGCAGGAGCGGTAGAGATACTCTCAACGATCGGCTATGAAAAGCCAACTGACATTTACTCTTGAGGTGCTGACTTCTTGCACCCTCGACAACTACTGTGATTATTATTATTTGACCATGCTGGTCATGTATGAACATTTGAACATCTTGGCCATGTTGTGTTATAATCTCCACCCGGCACAGCCAGAAGAGGACTGGCCACCCCTCATAGCTTGGTTCCTCTCTAGGTTTCTTCCTAGGTTTTGGTCTTTCTAGGGAGTTTTTCCAAGCCACCGTGCTTCTACACCTGCATTACTTGCTGTTTGGGGTTTTAGGCTGGGTTTCTGTACAGCACTTTGAGATATCAGCTGATGTAAGAAGGGCTATATAAATAAATGTGATTTGATCTGTCATTCTCATTGAATGCAAGTCTCAGAAGTGGTACATTTGTCCTACTGTATGTGTGCTATTTCTATGCTTCCCGTTGTTAAGGTTTGTTTTTGCATCTTTTACTTTCAGTTTTGTACACCATCTTCCAACATCTGAAAAAACGATATTTTGGGTTATGTAAAATATATTTCACAGCGGTTTAGATGGTACAATGATCTGCAACACTGCTTGTTTTGTCACAAACTTAAATTAGACAAACTATTAGAATTTTAGCAACCAGGAAATGGAGGAGTAATTTATGCATATTGCACCTTTAATACAAATTTCACTTGCCATCAAGAGCACTGGGCAAATGGGAATTTCCACCGATGGAGATGAATCCAGAGGAAATGTGGCTATGCGTTCAAGTGGAATCTGCATTCGGGAGAGAGGGATGCCTTATGTATGGAGGGGGTGTGAGCATGGGGTGCAACTGTTCCTCAGTTGCATTGTGATTACACAGCGGACACACCTGACCCAGGCACCAAGGCACACTCCCACATACATTGATACGCCCATCAAACACAAACCCACAGTGATGGCCTAGATTAAGGTACGTGCAGGAGCATGCACATAAAGGCACAGGGAAAATATTACACATACCACATATCCAGACAGATGTTCACATAGACATTTACACATAGCAAAATGGCGTTCATGCCAGATTCTCACACACACACGTCATCTGCAAAAGTGCTTTGTGAGAATGAGAGTTCTGGTAGGAAATTTGAGACACACCCAGGTCACAGAAAACTGCCCGAGTAGGGCCCATGTGGCCATACAACAACACTCCTTTCCAATGAGTGAGCTACTGTTCACAATATGTCTTTGAGGAAACACTTGGTTCCATTCCGACAAAAATAAATAATAGGTCTACTACTGGTCAAAAATGTGGGTCTGGTTTCAAGGTCTGACATGTCCCAGCTCAGCTCACAGCCTCACACATGATCACTGACAGACAAAGAGGCCAGACTGTCCAGACTGTCTCCCAAGTTAAGCTCTAACTCAACAACACTGGGCTGCGTACAGAATCAATTCCCCTATAACCTGAGAGAGAGAGACAGAGAGATGCTTTGATTTTTAGATGCATGCTAGCAAAGCCACTACACAACATAACACTTAACAATACATTAGCTGCACTATAACGGTGACAAACGGTGCACACAAACTGTTAGCCTGTTAGGGCTAGGGGGCAGTATTGACACGTCCGGATAAAAAACGTACCCGATTTAATCTGGTTACTACTCCTGCCCAGTAACTAGAATATGCATATACTTATTGGCTTCGGATAGAAAACACCATAAAGTTTCTAAAACTGTTTGAATGGTGTCTGTGAGTATAACAGAACTCATATGGCAGGCAAAAACCTGAGAAGATTCCTTACAGGAAGTGCCCTCTCTGACAAGATCTTGTTCTTCTTGTCTCTGTTTATTGAAGACTGAGGATCTTTGCTGTAACGTGACACTTCCTACGGCTCCCATAGGCTCTCAGAGCCCGGGAAAAAGCTGAATGATATCGAGGCAGCCCCAGGCTGAAACACATTATCGCGTTTGGATAGTGGCCGGTCAGAGTACTCTGAGACTCAGGCTCGTGCACGAGATGTTTTTATTTTCTCTCTCTTTGTACGTATACACACTTTCCCGGTCGGAATATTATCGCTTTTTTACGAGAATTTTTAATTGATTTTAAACAGCGGTTGACATGCTTCGAAGTACGGTAATGGAATATTTCGAATTTTTTTGTCACGAAATGCACCATGCTCGTCACCCTTATTTACCCTTTCGGATAGTGTCTTGAACGCACGAACAAAACGCCGCTATTTGGATATAACAATGGATTATTTGGGACCAAACCAACATTTGTTATTGAAGTAGAAGTCCTGGGAGTGCATTCTGATGAAGAACAGCAAAGGTAATAACATTTTTCTTATAGTAAATCTGACTTTGGTGAGTGCTAAACTTGCTGGGTGTCTAAATAGCTAGCCCTGTGATGCCGGGCTATCTACTGAGAATATTGCAAAATGTGCTTTCACCGAAAAGCTATTTTAAAATTGGACATAGCGAGTGCATAGAGGAGTTCTGTATCTATAATTCTTAAAATAATTGTTATGTTTTTTGTGAACGTTTATCGTGAGTAATTTAGTAAATTCACCGGCAGTGTTCGGTGGGAATGCTAGTCACATGCTAATGTAAAAAGCTGGTTTTTGATATAAATATGAACTTGATTGAACAAAACATGCATGTATTGTATAACATAATGTCCTAGGGTTGTCATCTGATGAAGATCATCAAAGGTTAGTGCTGCATTTAGCTGTGGTTTGGGTTTATGTGACATTATATGCTAGCTTGAAAAATGGGTGTCTGATTATTTCTGGCTGGGTACTCTGCTGACATAATCTAATGTTTTGCTTTCGTTGTAAAGCCTTTTTGAAATCGGACAGTGTGGTTAGATTAACGAGAGTCTTGTCTTTAAAATGGTGTAAGAAAGTCATATGTTTGAAAAATTGAAGTTTTTGCATTTTTGAGGTATTTTTGAGGTATTTGAATATCGCGCCACAGGATTACACGCAAGCGTCCCACCTAGCCCAGAGAGGTTAAAGCCTACCAAAAGATGTCCCAACAGCAGAAATTTCCTTTCAGCGCCATGGAGTGAATCCTTACCACTGCTACACCTGGCTATCAGCGGAGCCTTGTCTGGCAGCGAAACAGTTCATTCAGCCTCATTTACTGCCTTTTTAAAAACTATAGCTGATATGATTGACTTGCTTAAACAAATGTGGTTACTACTGACTCCTTGTGGATTTGTTTAAGTTGATAAGAATTCTCCTTCGATAATAACGTATGCCAAAATGAGTTTGGAACCTTACACAAACATTACATTTATGTTCAGTAAATTCATAATGTTTATTCTTATATCATTAACACTTAGCTGTAAGTATAAGCAAGTGCAAGCAAACAAGCTGCGACAAGGTAGGCCTTTTTGTTCAGCACTTTCAAAATGGACACCCACAGAAATTCAGATAGATGTCAGTTAAGATAAATTTAGCAAGCCTTAACTTTGCTCTTCTTGAAGTCACCACACAGAGAGAGATGGGTGGAGGGAGAGAGAGAGAGAGAGAGAGAGAGAGAGAGAGAGAGAGAGAGAGAGAGAGAGAGACACTCGGTTAGCCTACCATTTGAATAATTTTATTAGGCCTGTTTGGTCTAAAAAAGAAGGAAAATACAAACATGAGGATCCACTTTTATATACAATATAGCGATGCACAGACAGAGCATTGCGCAAACAAAACAACCCTCACAATATCAACTGGAAATACATGGATCTATTACTGAACTTTTTGAGACTGTCACTGGAAAACATGGTTACAGACCCAACAACATTATATAGTATCTCCTCCTCATCAAGAAAAGCACATGAGCTAATTATAATACACAAAGTAAGCAAAACAATGAAATCATTCCAACATTGCCTAAAATGATTAATAAGATATTAATGAGACAGACCTCTATAAGCAATAGGCCTCTAACAATTGAGAGGTACTATCTGTTGCATAAGGGAATGATGAGCGGATAAGAGGCAATCCGTAACTTTAATTAAGAGATTAATGAGCGAGCTAAGATGGATGTAGTCAATATAACTATTTATTCAGTACTTTTGAAATGTACAGCGACAGAATTCAGAACATGGGTCGTTCTTACAGTATTCTCCTTGTACACCAAGTCAGAACTGTAGGATAAATAAAGGGGGAATGTAAGCAGACAAAGAAAGCTCTTACAATATTAGATTATTACATTTCTCTAAAACAGTCTACATGTGCTCCCCCAAGTCAGAACAGTAGGTTAAGTTATGAGGGGGAAAGGGACCAAATTATTAGGGTGAGGCTCGTGGGCTACTAACAGCTTATTACCCAACATACACTTAGTATTACTTTCTTAGCTACCGTATACATATCTCCCTGGCATATTACCTCATTTATGCAGCAGCATACAATACATTTTTGGACTCACCATTGTTGTGCTGTGTTAATTTGAACAGGAAGGTGGCGCAGCGGTACTTGTCATCAAACTTTGTCATCAGTCTGGCATTCTCTGGATTTATGGTGCTTTCAAGACAACTAGGAACTCTGAAAAAACAAGGTTGGTGATCTTCAGGTTGGAGCTCTAGAAAGAGGCCAGATTTCCTGACTTGGAATTCCAAGTTGGATGAACGTTCAAAACGTATTTTCCCAGTCAGAGCTTGTTTTTCCCCAAGTTGCCAGTTGTCTTGAATTCACTGAAGTCTGAGATTTCCCAGTCCCTAGTTGTTTTGAACACAGCAGAAGTCATGATGGATTGATGGATTTCCTGGCCCCCTGGTGTTGCGTGTGAAAGTTTATCCTTTTAAGCTTGGAAAAGAGATCCTTTCAGACAGATGTTTTAAATCCTTAAACCCAGACTTGGACCACACACCCTCTTCACCGAATAGCAGGCAGGGGAAGCAAAATAATGATTGCTTTGCAATGCTTGCAGTTAGCCACTGATTCCTTCCAAACCTCTCATTGTTGAATTTGCGATTTCCGACTTGTTGCGTAATGTTTATGTCCAATGGCCAATGAGCAACGATACGTTTTATCTATAATTTCTCTTCATGTGACAAGGATTTGCCAGTAGATTGTCGACGTGATTCATGATGATTGCTTGTCTAGCTTGCTAGCTAAGATTTTGAAAGTATGACATTAACATGATCAGTCCAATCAAAGCTACCGGTGAAAAGTGTTAGAGCACCTACTCATTCAAGGGTTTTTCTTTATTTTTAGTATCTTCTACATTGTAGAATAATAGTGAAGGCATCAAAACTATGAAATAACACATATGGAATCATGTAGTTTCCAAAAAAGTGTTAAACAAATCAAAATATATTTTACATTTGAGATTCTTCAAAGTAGCCACCCTTTGCCTTCATGACAGCTTTGCACACTATTGGCATTCTCTCAACCAGCTTCACCTGTAATGCTTTTCCAACAATCTTGAAGGACTTCCCACATATGCTGAGTACTTGTTTGCTGTTTTTTCTTCACTCTGAGGTCCGACTCATCCCAAACCATCTCAATTTGGTTGAGATCGGGGGATTGTGGAGGCCAGGTCATCTGATGCAGCCCTCCATCACTCTCCTTCTTAGTAAAATAGCCCTTACACAGCCTGGTGGTGCATTCAGTCATAGTCATGTTGAAAAACAAATGATAGTCAAACTAAGCCCAAACAAGATGGGATCGCTGCAGAATGCTGTGGTAGCCATGCTGGTTAAGTGTTGAATTCTAAATAAATAAATAATAGACAGTGTCACCAACAAAGCACACCCACACGGTTTATATTATTTTATTTAGCCTTTATTTAAACTAGGCAACTCAGTTAAGAACAAATTATTCTTTACACTGATGGCCTACCCCGGCCAAAACCTAACCCGGCCAAAACCTAACCCGGACGATTCTGGGCCAATTTTGCACCGCCCTATGGGAATCCCAATCACGGCCGGTTGTGATACAGCCTGGAATCGAACCAGGGTAGTGCAGTGACCCCTCTAGCATTGAGATGCAGTGCCTTAGACCACTGCACCACTTGGGAGTCTGAGTGTCGCAAAACACCTCCACCTCCTCCATGCTTTACGGTGGGAAATACACTTCATCCATTCACCCACACCGCATCTCACAAAGACACGGCGGATGGAACCAAAAATCTCCAATTTGGACTCCAGACCAAAGGACAAATTTCCTCCGGTCTAATGTCCATTGCTTGAGCTTCTTGGCCCAAGCAAGTCTCTTCTTCTTATTGGTGTCCTTTTAGTAGTGGTTTCTTTGCAGCAATTCAACCATGAAGGCGTGATTTACACAGTCTCCTCAGAACAGTTGATGTTGAGATGTTATTTGTCTGTTATTTGAACTCTGTGAAGCATTTATTTGGGCTGCAATTTCTGAGGCTGGTAACTAGGGTTGCAAAGGGTCTGAAACTTTCTGGAAAATTTCTGGAATTAATCGGAAAATTTTCCATGGGAAGTTACGCCCGGCAATTTTGCCTAAATTCATCAAAAAAGTTAGCTTATAACAGTGAACCTTTTTTGTTGGATACACATAAGGCAATTCTAGGCCTTGTGGCATATTTTGGTAAAACTATCCCCAATTCAATGGAATTGCAACCCTCTACATCCATTCCATGTGCAGTGCACTCTTCCATCACATGTACAGCTGATTCTCAAGATCTTGCACACTAATGAGATGCTATTGAGCCCACACTACTACACTGTCTGAGCCAAGGACTACATGCTTTCTGGTAAGTTTTGATTACGCTACTGGGTGGGGTGAATATATTTTTTATGACATACATGATTTTTTGTTAACTAGTAAATAGTAGCCTACAGAAAAGTGTGTTTAAATCACTTATAACTTGTTAACAATTTCTGCTACTTAGTTTTTTGCTACCATGTGGGTTTTAGCATGCTTGAGCCTGCTAACTGAGGAGTGTTAATTCACCTGTTTCTATACATGTTTCATTTTAAAACATTTATCTTACTAAGGAGTTGTTTAATCTAACTTTTCTAATCTTTACAGGAAAACGCCACAGGCACTATCTGATGTGTGGAGACGTTTCACTGCAGCAAATGCAGAAGGAAAAGCTGTGTACATTTGCAAATACTGTGCCAAATCTATTGTGAAGAATGCAACAAAGATGCAGAATCATCTGGCCACGTGCAAAAGTTCCCTCAGCGCTCACAACAAGCAACCTCTGACAAAAGTCCCTCTACTTCTATTCGAGGTGAAAATGATGAATCAGACACCTTATAGATAGCAACAGCTCATGGTCCTCCTGGAATCAGACGTTTTTTTGACTCAATGGTGGAACATAGTCAGTGAAATGCTGATGAATGTCTTCCTCGAGCTGTGTATGCAACTGGTTCACCTCTGATGTACACAGGCACTGGAAGAGATTTCTGAATGTTCTTTGCCCAGCATACACTTCTCCAACCAGACATGCTTTATCTACTCATTTGCTGGATGCAGAGTTCAACAGAGTTCAAGTGAAGGTCAAGAAAATCATAGAGAAAGCAGACTGTATTGCTATCATCTCTGATGGGTGGTTCAAGGTTCGTGGGCAAGGAATAATTAACTACATCATCTCCACCCCTCAACCAGTATTCTACAAGAGCACACACACAAGGGACAGACACACCGGTCTCTACATTGCAGATGAGCTGAAGGCAGTCATCAATGACCTTGGACCGCAGAAGATATTTGCACTGGTGACAGACAATGCTGCAAACATGAAGGCTGCTTGGTCTAAAGTGGAGGAGTCCTACCCTCACATCACACCCATTAGCTGTGCTGCTCATGCATTGAATCTGCTCCTCAAGGACATCATGGCACTGAAAGCAATGGATACACTCTACAAGAGAGCCAAGGAAATGGTTAGGTATGTGAAGGGTCATCAAGTTATAGCAGCAATCTACCTCACCAAGCAAAGTGAGAAGAATAAGAGCACCACATTGAAGCTGCCCAGCAACACAAAATGTAAAATCGGTTGGGGTGGTGTTGTCATCATGTTTGACAGTCTCCTGGAGGGGAAGGAGTCTCTCCAAGAAATGGCCATATCACAGTCTGCCGATATGGACAGCCCCATCAAGAGGATCCTCCTGGATGATGTATTTTGGGAGAGAGTGATAAGCAGCCTGAAACCTATAGCAGTAGCCATTGCACAGATTGAGGGAGACAATGCCATCCTGTCTGATGTTCAGACTCTGCTTGCAGATGTAAGAGATTAAATCCGTACTGCCCTGCCCACTTAACTGTTGCTCCAAGCGGAGAAAACTGCAGTTCTGAAATACATCAAAAAGCGTGAAGACTTCTGCCGGAAGTCCATACACGCCGCAGCATACATGTTGGACCCCAGGTATGCTGGCAAGAGCAGCCTGTCTGGTGCAGAGATCAACAAAGCCTATTGTGTCATCACTACCGTGTCTCGCCTCCTTGGCCCGGATGAGGGCAAGGTTCTTGGCAGTCTGGCAAAGTACACTTCCAAGCAAGGGCTTTGGGATGGAGATGCAATATGGCAGTTGTGCCAACATACTGTATCTCATCAGCCACCTGGTGGAAGGGACTTTGTGGATCTGAGACTCTTTCCCCTGTTGCCTCCATCCTCCTCGAAATCCCACCAACATCAGCTGCCTCAGAGCGCGACTGGTCCTTGTTTGGGAACACACACACCAAAGCACACAACAGGCTGACCAATACAAGGGTTTAAAGATTTGTGGCCATACAGGCAAATGTTAGGCTTTTTGAGCCTGACAACGAGCCATCCTCAACAAGGTTGGAAAGTGACAGTGAAGATGAGGCCTCAGAGTCTGATGTTCAAGAGGTGGACATTGAGGAGGTCCAGGGAGAAGACATGGAAGCCTGAGAGGAAGACAACCAAAGCTTTAGTTTCTAGACTTTAATTTTACAGATGTATGTTGAAAATGTTTTTGGGAGATGCGATGGATCATTGAGGATCATTCAATATTCTCTTTCTTTTGTTGTTCAGTGAAATTATCCCATGTGAAGAGTCAACTCATTTAATTAAAATTAAATTCATAACAATTGTTTTTTCTATTGGAAGGATTTAATAATTTGCAATTATGTCTACTTATGATAAGGTAAAAGGTTTGTTTCTGTCTCCATATGAGATGTTAAATATATCCAATGCAAAAAACATCTACATTTAAATGTATGTTTAATATTCATATGAATATTCATTTGCATATATTCCCGTTAATTCCTATGTATTATTAATTCATTCCCACAGAAAGCTTCCACCTCTGAATATTCCCCAAAATGTGCAACCCTACTTATCCTCTGCAGCAGAGGTAACTCTGTATCTTCCTTTCCTGTGGTGGTCCTCATGAGAGCCAGTTTCATCATTGAGCTTGCTGGTTTTTGCGATTGCACTTCTAGAAACTTTCAAAGTTCTTGAAATGTTTCGTATCGACTGACCTTCATGTCTTAAAGTAATGATGGAACGTCGTCTCTCTTTGCTTATTTGAGCTGTTCGTTACAAAATATGCCTATGTTCTGTATACCACCCCTACCTTTTCACAACAGAACTGATTGTCTCAAACACTTTAAGAAGAAAATAAATTCAACAAATGAACTTTTAACAAGGCACACATGTTAATTGAAATGCATTCCAGGTGACTACCTCATGAAGCTGGTTGAGAGAAAGCCAAGAGTGTGCAAAGCTGTCATCAAGGCAAAGGGTGGCTATTTGAAGAATCTCAAATATAAAATATTGATTTGATTTTTGATTTGTTTAACACTTTTTTGGTTACTACATGATTCCATGTGTTATTTCATAGTTTTGATGTCTTCGCTATTGTTCTACAATGTAGAAAATAGTAAAAATAAAGAAAAACCCTTGAATGAGTAGGTGTTCTAAAACCTTTGACCAGTAGTGTATAACGTGATTTGACGTCCTTTTACCTGTGGCCAATGACCTTGAGCCTTCTTGGATGGGCACTTCTAATGTAAATCTATGGCAGCACCCAAGGGGGCTTGAACTGCCTAGCTCTCCCTGTAGATTCTGCTGCGACGTAGTGTCCCCATGATTGACAGAACACTGAGCCAATCATGGTGCAACTAGTGAAGATTACCAATGCCTACGCTCTGTATTTTCCGCTGGCTGCCCCTCCACCACAGTAAGCACTGAGGTAGGCTGAAACACCTGCATTTTGGAGCTGCCTTACTCAAGGAAGCAAGAAAGAGTCCATGTTTGTATGCGGCTTATTCCCTCAATAAATTAATTGTTTGAAGACTGATATGTGACACGAATTAATGCCAAAATAACATGCAAAATAGGCCCCACCTGCCCTGAATTACGAGTCGCAACTGCTATGGCGTCATCTTAAATGAATTCAGATTAGTTCTATCAGAGATACTTTTGAGGAGAAACTCCATTGGAAAAGTATTAATGCTCATTGTGTACGTTGCCCATAGTGCTGAGTGATTAGTGCTTTTGATGTCGGTTCGGATTAAGATCGATTATGAAAAATGGATTACGTTTTTTGATTCATTATTTTTAGAACATTAAATACATTATGAAATATAGCTTTTTAATGGAAATTCCAAAGCCCAAAATAGTGAGTGTCCACTTGCAAAAACATTTCAAATATTCCATTGTCTCTGTCAGGTCCACATTAGGTAGACATCAATACAAAAATAAGAAATTACTATGAAATAATTAAATATTTCAGCTGTGTATATTACTTAGTTTTTATTTAATGACTAAACTGATTTTCATTCTTTAAAGTCACCTCATCTCTGTTCAGGCAGTAGCATTCTGCCAGCCAAACCTAACACAAACTGGCTCTAACCAGACTAGAAAAAGGAGTGGGAGACCCCGGTGCACAGCTGAGTTAGAGGACAAGTACATTAGAGTGTTTAGTTTGAGAAACAGAAGCCTCACAAGTCCTCAACTGGCAGCTTCATTAAATAGTACCCGCAAAACACCAGTCTCAACGTCAACAGCAAAGAGGCGACTCTGGGATGCTGGCCTTGTAGGCAGAGTTCCTCTGTCCAGTGTCTGTGTTCTTCTGCCCATCTTAATCTTCTCTTTTTATTGGCCAGTCTGAGATATGGCTTTTTCATTGCAACTTTGCCAAGAAGGCCAGCATCCCGGAGTCGCCTCTTCACTGTTGACATTGAGACGAGTTTAACGAGTACAATTTAATGAAGCTGCCAGTTGAGGACTTGTGAGGCGTCTGTTGCTCAGCCATCACGGTGAGCTATTCAGACACCCGCTAAGTTCGGGGCAACCTAAACTCAGAATTAGTATTAGAAATATTCTCTTACCTTTGCTGATCTTCGTCAGAATGCACTCCCAGGACTGCTACTTCCACAAGAAATGTTGTTTTTGTTCGAAATAATCCATATTTATGTACAAATACCTCTGTTTTGTTCGTGCGTACAGATCACTTATCCAAAGGCATAACGCGCGAGTGCGGAACGAGAGACGAAAAGTCAAAATGTTCCATTACCGTACTTAGAAGCATGTCAAACGCTGTTTAAAATCAATCTTTATGGTATTTTTAACGTAAAATTGCGATAATATTCCAACCGGACAATAGCATATTCATTCAAGAAGAAAAAGAAGGAACGGCGTGCTCGCATGACCGCGCATATCCAATCCCTTTGTTGCCAGGTACACCACTCAGTAACTGAGCTCCTATTATCTGCCCAGTGACAGGAAAATGCTCAAACCACTTTCTGAAGGCTTTAGACAGCCAATGGAAGCCTTAGGATGTGCAACGTCCCCCACAGACACTGTAGCTTCGATAGAGAATCAAAAGAAGAACTACAATTCTCAGACTTTCCACTTCCTGCTTGGATTTTTCTCAGGTTTTTGCCTGCCATATGAGTTCTGTTATACTCACAGACACCATTCAAACAGTTTTAGAAACTTCAGAGTGTTTTCTATCCAAATCTACTAATAATATGCATATTCTAGTTTCTGGGCCAGAGTAGTAACCTGTTAAAATTGGGTACGTTTTTCATCCGACCGTGAAAATACTGCCCCCTAGCCCAGACAGGTTAAACCCTTTTTCCATAAGGTATTGAGTGAATTAAGAGGAACATCAACATCATTTTTAGCATAGGCAAAGAAGCAAACTTCAGGTTTCCATCAAAATAACAATTATTGCGAGTTTAAGAATATGGTGCAAGAGAAAAGATAAATCACCATTATTTTCCATTAATGGATGTCGATTTAACTTGTTTTGATGCCTATGACTAAGTAATTTTGCCTGAGGAGGTGAGGTATATGGCCAATATACCAGGGCTTAGGTCTGTTCTTAGGACATAGCCCTTAGCCATGGCTAATAACAGCTCTAAGCCGTGGTATACTGGCCATATACAGTTGAAGTTGAAAGTTTACATACACCTTAGCCAAATACATTTAAACTTAGTTTTTCACAATTCTTGACATTTCATCTTAGTAAAAATTCCCTGTGTTAGGTCAGTTAGGATCACCACTTTATTTTAAGAATGTGAAATGTCAGAATAATAGTAGAGAATTATTTATTTCAGCTTTTATTTCTTTCATCACATTCCCAGTGGGTTAGCAGTTTACATACACTAAATTATTATTTGGTAGCATTGCCTTTAAATTGTTTAACTTGGGTCAAACTTTTCGGATAGCCTTCCACAAGCTTCCCACAATAAGTTGGGTGAATTTTGGCCCATTCTTCCTGGCAGAGCTGGTGTAACTGAATCAGGTTTCTAGGCCTCCTTGCTCGCACACACTTTTTCAGTTCTGCCCACAAATGTTCTATAGGACTGAGGTCAGGGCTTTGTGATGGCCACTCCAATACCTTGACTTTGTTGTCCATAAGCCATTTTGCCACAACTTTGCAAGTATGCTTGGGGTCATTGTCCATTTGGAAGATCCATTTGCGACCAAGCTTTAACTTCCTGACTGATGTCTTGAGATGTTGCTTCAATATATCCACATCATTTTACTCCTCATGATGCCATCTATTTTGTTAAGTGGACCAGTCCCTCCTGCAGCAAAGCACCCCCACAACATGATGCTGCCACCCCCATGCTTCACGGTTGGGATGGTGTTCTTCGGCTTGCAAGCCTCTTCTTTTTCCTCCAAACATAACGATGGTCATTATGGCCAAACAGTTCTATTTTTGTTTCATCAGACCAGAGGACATTTCTCCAAAAAGTATGATCTTTGTCCCCATGTGCAGTTGCAATCCATAGTCTGGCTTTTTTTATGGCGGTTTTGGAGCAGTGGCTTCTTCCTTGCTGAGCGGCCTTTCAGGTTATGTCGATATATGACTCGTTTTACTGTGGATATAGATATTTTTGCACTCGTTTCCTCCAGGATCTTCACAAGGTCCTTCGCTGTTGTTCTGGGATTGATTTGCACTTTTTGCACCAAAGTACGTTAATCTCTAGGAGACAGAACGCGTCTCCTTCCTGAGCGGTATGACGGCTGCATGGTCCCATGGTGTTTACACTTGGTACCATTGTTTGTACAGATGAACGTGGTACCTTCAGGCGTTTGGAAATTGCTTCCATGGATGAACCAGACTTGTGGAGGTCTACCATTTTTTTTCTGAGGTCTTGGCTGATTTCTTTTGATTTTCCCATGATGTCAAGCAAAGAGGCACTGAGTTTGAAGGTAGGCCTTGAAATACAGGTACACCTCCAATTGACTCAAATTATGTCAATTAGCCTATCAGAAACTTCTAAAGCCATGACATACTTTTCTGGAATTTTCACAGCTGTTTAAAGGCACAGTCAACTTAGTGTATGTAAACTTCTGACCCACTGGAATTGTGATACAGTGAATTGTAAGTGAAATAATCTGTCTGTAAACAATTGTTGGAAAAATTACTTGTGTCATGCACAAAGTAGATGTCCTAACTGACTTGCCAACACTATAGTTTGTTAACCAGAAATGTGTGGAGTGGTTGAAAAACGAGTTTTAATGACTCCAACCTAAGTGCATGTAAACTTCTGACTTCAACTGTACCACAAACCCCTGAGGTGCCTTATTGCTATTATAAACTGGTTAACAACTTAATTAGAATAGTAAAAAGTAATTTGTCATTCCCGTGGTACACAGTCTGATATACCATGGCTTTCAACCAATTTAGGGCACAAACAACACAGTTTATAATTGTAAATAAATCCTGTTTGCGCATGTGCAGAACTATATTTAACATTTTTACATTTACATTTTAGTCATTTAGCAGATGCTCTTATCCAGAGCGACTTACATTAGTGAATGCATACATTTCATACATTTTTTTTTGTACTGGCCCCCCGTGGGAATCGAACCCACAACCTTGGCGTTGCACACACCATGCTGGCGTTGCAAACACCATGCACTACCAACTGAGCTAAATCAGACAGGAGAGTTTGAGTGATGAATGTTGGACAGAGGATCTCAATCTCTGTGTAAGAAACACTTGGATAAACTTCAAAAACTGAATGTTAGTCTATTTTCTGGCAATCGTGCCATTAATATGTGCCAGATGTTAAGACTACGAACAGTTATAATGGCCAATTTGCAAGATTTACTTATTTGAATAGGCATATGCTACTGACTAAAATCTGGGTTTCTAATTGCAATTTAACTTTGCCATGGTTTTCTGAGTTAGAAGCAGGCAGCCTATAACCCCTGATAGGCAAACATCTCATTTCAGGGAAAAGTCCACAATGAAACTGACATTAAATGTGGAGAATGATACATTTGCGATAGAGCTGTGACCATGATCACAATTGATTACTTCCAATTTAATTAACTAAACATGGGCATTAATAATTGCATAATTACACAAGGCTACAACAACAAACGGAGTTATATGCCGTTTATTGAATCGTTTGCCAACTCCAGGTAGGCAACACAAGTGGCACAAATTGATTTGCAATGACTCCAGTGATATCTTCATTTCAACATATTTATTGTATCAAATGGTAGGGTACAGTAGCATACAATAGCATAGAAATTAATAACCTACTTGATGGCCAACCGATGTAAATGTAGCCTATCATTTTCCACATTTAATGTAATTTCCATTGTGAACTTTTTCCCATAACAGAAGCACGCTAGGGTGTTCCATAACTTCCATTTCCAATGGGACGCGCGGTGCATTCTGGACAACATTAGCAAGCATTTCGTGAAGAAGAAGTACAACATCACACATATTTTCACTGTAATATCCTATCGTTTTGGAATCGTGACATTACGTACTTAGGAGGAAAATAGGCAGATGTCTCGACTCATAACTCGTTCAGATGGTAGTCGAAACCAATTAGCAAGTAGGAAATGTCCGAGTTTCTTTGGTCCGACTAGCACATTAACGCGCATCATCATACATTGACTTTGGGAAGGTGTTGCGTGACGATAGTTTAGCAACTTTGTGACGCACCATGACAACCGGAACGCGATTGGTCGACAGTCTGCAGGGTGGAGCGTTATACGCATTGAATTAGGATAGGAATTCTAATACTAGAATAAGTTATAAGTTCCTCCATTCATTGCCCAATGGGATTCCCCTCTCCTCCTTTCTCTAATATCGCTGGTTCTATTCGACCAGAAAAGTGAGCCTGTCATGCTCTTGTCCAATTAAAATAAGATACTATTCTTACACGTTAGTTATGATTGGTTGCTCGCGGTGCTATATGTATAGATGTGCATTTTCTGCTAAACTATGGGGCGGGACAAGGCAGAATGGTGTTTATTTCAGGGGTAGACTAAAGACGTGTCTCTTCGTACTGATTGATTACCGTGAGTTGTTTTGCGAATGAGTTTACCATTTGGTCTTCATAACATGCACGTTTCAAATACATTTGATAACAAGGCGCTGGCTGAGCAATGTGTTTTTGTTGCGTTTGAGGCTGAAATGATTGGCTCGCGTAAAGCTGTACGCTTGAACAGCGCTGCTAGCTCTCTTGCTAATTTTGACAGAACAATGTGGCTAACTAACTGTCATTTTAGTGCGATCAATTTAGTTATGTTAAATGGTGTATTCTAACATTGTAATATAGCTACTTAGCAAATATGGTTCTTGATGGAATATCAGAGTAACTTTTATTATGCATATAAATATGTTGCTTTGATTTATCGTATCCTACTCATAGCTAGCCGATTGACGTTAGCTTTGTGTAACGCATTGCCATTTCTTTCACAGTTAAACACCAGAAAAGTTTCCATTGAACGAAGAACACGTTCACCAGATAACGTTACCAAACCTTTAGAGAATTCTTGAACTGGCTTCAAATTTCAGTCCCGATACCCAGCAAAGTAAAGAAGGGTGATATGCCACATCAGGTAAGAAAATTGCTTTTAAGTTAGCTAGCCAGCTTGCATAAGGCTAGCTAACGTTAGTTGCTCAACTCGATTAATTCACAACAGAGACCACAAGCCAGCCACAGCTAGCTTTGAAGCTAGGACCCTTGGTAGCTCTTGAAAACCCTTCTGTATGTAGGGTTTTCAGTTGTTAGCTTCGCCCACCGTTGGCTGCGTGTGAACAACTTCTTCGTGTGGCTTTCTGGCAGACTAGGCGCTAATTCTTCTTCTGTGGGTTTTTTTTGGCAGACTACAACCCCCAAAAGTTTATTACCTCCACCAACTGGACGGGGTTAACAAACCAAGGTAAAAAGAAAACCCATGTGTGATAAGGAACCTAATTTAATCCACCCAAAATAAAGCAATAAAAAAAACTCCCTTCCTTCAAATCTCGATCTCCCTTCTCAGGCTCTATGACTTACTTGAGGGTGGTACTGCTTGTGACAATACTCCATGCAACTCCTCTGCTGAGAAGTCTTTCAGTCACAGGAACCGTTCGCTGCATCCACAATTATATTTATTTTCCTGGACTTGCTCTCCACCTTGGCAGTGCCATTAATCACCATAGCTATAAAGGCCACGAAGTCCACCTTCTTAACCTTGAACATATCTGGGACCTGCTGTTGGAAGGGCAACCAGTGAAGGTTTCTTTGGACTACTCAGGGGCACCATTCGAAACCTCAACCATTTTAACAGCCGCTGCATATGAAACGCTCTGGACAGCGCTGACTTTGGCCACCTCTTCTCGTTCACCCTTGTTGGGCATTCCAAAGCCATGGCTTCATGGTTCCCACCAGAATTGCAACATGTTACATTCATCACTTTTAAAATGCATGATATGATCTTTTCCAGAACTTGGACATCTTGGCTTCTCCTTTCTGCAAACACTTGAAACATGTCCAAAAGCGTTACAATAATCACACTAAGTTGGTATTGTAACAAGTGCTCCGACTCTGTAGTTCATATAACCCAACTGCACTTGAGTAGGGAGAGACTCCATATCAAAAAAGAACAGATACTCTTTTTCTTCAAAGTGCCACACGATTCATCTGACAAACATAAATCACTCCAGGAATATTTTTCATGTCTGCAACATCAAATTCCCACGATACGCCAGATTAATATTGTCTCACCCCCTGGGGTGCCCTGTTCCGAAGCGACACACCGAACACATCAAACTTCTCAAATCGGGTGAGACGTAACACACTTTTGAAACTCAAAGGTTATTCATACTCCTTGACTTATTCAACATTTTGTTATAGCCTGACTTCGAACATAGATAAAATATTGTTCTCCCCATCTTCATGCAATACCATATGACAAAGTGATTTATTTTTTTGAATTTTTTTTAAATTACATTTTTGCACATGTATTGAAAATGAAATACAGAAATGTCTCATTTACATACTTTAAGTATTCACACCACGAGTAAATACATGGTAGAATTTCCTTTGGCAGAGATTACAGCTATGTGTCTTTCCGGGTAAGTCTAAGAGCTTTGCAGACCTGGGTTGTACAATATTTGCCCATTTATTAGTTTCAAAACTCTGGCACTCAGGAATGTTCATTTCTCTTTTTGGTAAGCAACTCCAGTGTAGATTTGGCCTTGTGTTTTTAGGTTCTTGTCCTGCTGAAAGGTGAAATCATCTCCCAGTGTCTGGTGGAACATAGACTAAACCGGGTTTTCCTCTAGGATTTAGCCTGTGCTTAGCTCCATTCCGATAATTGTATGGCCTGTAAAACTCCCCAGTCCTTAACAATTACAAGCATACCCATAGCATGACGCAGACACCCACCACTATGCTTGAAAATATAGAGAGTGGTAGTCAGTAATGTGTTGGATTTGCTCCAAACATAACAATGTATTCAGGACAAAAAGTGAATTACTTTGCCATATTTCTTGCAGTATTACTTTAGTGCCTTGTTGCAAACATGATGCATGTTTTAGAATGTTTTATTCTGTACAGGCTTGCTTTTTTTTCACTCTGTCTATTACGTTAGTATTGTGGCGTAACTACAATGTTTTCTATCACAGCTATTAAACTCTGTTTTAAGTCACCATTGGCTTCATGGTGAAATCCCCAAGTGTTTTCCTTCCTCTCCGGCAACTGAGTTAGGAAGGACGCCTGTATCTTTGTAGTGACAGGGCGTATTGATACACCATCCAAACTGTAATTAATAACTTCACCACGCTCAAAGGGATATTCAATCTGTTTTTTTTTTTTTTTTTACCCATCTACCAATAGGTGCCCTTTACAAGGCATTGAAAAACCTCCCTGAGCTTTGTGGTTGAATCTGTTTGAAATTCAGTGTTCGACTGAGGAACCTTACACATAATTGCATGTGTAGGGTACAGAGATGAGGCAGTCATTAAAAAAATCATGTTAAACACTTGTTGCAAACAACTTGATCTGAGTCCACCTGTGGTAAATTCACTTGATTCGACATGATTTGGAAAGGCGTGCACACTCCTGTCTCGATAAGGTCCCACAGTTGACAGTGCATGTCAGAGCAAAAACCGAGCAATAAGGTCGAAGGAATTGTCCGTAGAGCTCTGATACAGGATTGTGTCTAGGCACACATCTGGGGAAGGGTACCAAAACATTTCTGCAGCATTGAAGGTCCCCAAGAACAGTGGCCTCCATCATTCTTAAATTGAAGAAGTTTGGAACCTCCAAGACTCTTCCTAGAGCTGAGCCAAACTGAGAAATCAGGGAGAAGGGCCTTGGTTAGGGAGGTGACCAAGAACACGATGGTCACTCTGACTGAGCTCTAGAGTATCTCTGTGGAGATGGGAGAACCTTCCAGAAGGACAACCATCACTGCAGCACGCCACCAATCAGGCCTTTATGGTAGAGTGGCCAGATGGAAGCCACTCCTCAGAAAAAGGCACATGACAGCCCACTTGAAGTTTTCTATTAGGCACCTAAAGGACTCGCAGACCATGAGAAACAAGATTCTCTGGTCTGATGAAAGGTTCTGAATACCTATAATATTTGTTAATTTTTTTGTTATAAGTTTGCAAACATGTCATTAAGGGGTGTTGTTTGTGTGTTGCTGAGGAATTTGTTTTAATTAATCAACTTTACAATAAGGCCTGTAAATGTTACAAAATGTGGAAAAAGTCAAGGTCTGAATACTTTCCGAATGCACTGTACCTCTGCCAGGTAACTCTTCTTTGTAGTTAACATTTAATTGAGAAGGTTGAAGGAAGTATTTCCAGCAACCCAAGAAGCTTATCCAGTCAACTGACTACTAGTGATGGGCATTCTGTGTCTTTTTCTGTGAGCTGGATTATTTGGCTCCCAAACTACTCTTTGCTAAGTTAATGCATTGAAATTGACCTAAAATCATGAAAAAAAAAATACTCTAAATTTTAAAGCCTAAAACGTTGCCTACTATTATGTCAGATCGTGAAATGTGAGTTCAAATACATTTTTACCATAAATTATTAGATGGCATGCAACAAAAAAAAAATGAAGATAATGATGTTCTCTTCTCACTATTGTTCCTGCACTGAGGAATTACCATCTTGAGACTATTTATAATTTATCTGCAGATAATTGATGTCTGGAGCTCAAATGGCAGTAGGTATAGTATGCATATCAGGGAGCCAAATGAAGGTCTTTTTGCTATGTGATTGGGTTCCCGACTTTCACTAAAAAGTAGTTTGTTTCGAACAACCCATCACTACTGGCTACACACAGTCATAGACAAACATCTGCAACACAGACCAAAAGGGGCAATATTGCTGGAAATGATTTGCCAGATATTGTATTAGGTTTGGCTTTTTAAGGCAATAGTGGCTAACCAGGGGTGAAACAATGTACATTTTTGCATTGTTTAGATAGGCGCTGGGAGCTTACGGTGTCAGAACCTTGAGATTTGTTTGACTCTTTTCGTTGGAACACATGGAAATTGCATGTACTTTCAGAATAGTTTGGTGGGCTACTCTTAGGTGGTCTGTGAGCTACTGGTAGCTCGTGATCGACCTGTTTGAAACCCCTGTTCTAGTGTGTTGGGGGTCAAAATGAAACTTTGGTTCTGGTGTTATACTTTATTCCATGTTTTATAGAGAAGCTTCTCAGGAACACAGAACACCATTTCATGAGGATGGGACTTTTTTGTGGGGTAAAATGACTACGGTACCTGTAGTTTAAATAATTAGGTATATTCCTAATTTCCTCTTCAAGTGCTGGATTTTCACTCGCACTGGCCAATCCACCATTCATTTTGATCTATACTTCAACCCTCCGATGTCCAGAGTAACCTGTCTTTCCCAGTATAAGGCCATTTTGCCATTTCTATTTACAGTTCATCCCTCCATTTTAGTATATCTTACGAGGGTCCTGAACATCCCTAATTTGTAGCACTTCTAACATTATTGCCCTACAAATAAATACTTTTACCCAAGTGTATAAAGATACTATTCCCTAACAACCATTCCTGGACCTGACTCCAAATGCGAGCCACTGATGGACAATACCAGTAAAGTTGTTCTATTGGGAATCCCGAGTGGGGTGTACTCCCTTGGTGACAGGCAGTGGCTGAGACGGCAGATGTTCTGACTTTATACATTGCACTCCTTGAGAGAGGCCAGAGACCTGGTTTGAGATACCAATACTCCTTAGCCGGCCCACAAGAAGGGAATGGTCTACCGTGTCAATAAAAATAGCAGCACAACATTGCAATGGTGACATCATTTAGGACCTTTTGTAAGGTTGCAGTGACACATCCATAACCTGAGCGGAAACCAGATTGCATACCTGAGAGAATACTATAGACATCTAGAAAGCCAGTCAGTTGATTATTGGCAAGTTTTTCCAACACCTTTTGATAAGCAGGCAAAATGGAAATGGGCCTTTAACAGTTAGGATCAGCTTGATCTCCCCTTTTTTTTAATGAAGTGGTGATTTAAAGAGCTCAGCCATGTGCTCCTTGTCAGTAACAACCCCATCAACATTAAGGGACATGGGCAGCTGTGAGGAAGAGGGTTTATTCTCCAGGTCCTTAACCGTTTTCCAGAACTACTTCGGGTTAGACCAACAGAGTTACTTTTAAGGAACAGTTCTAACTTTGGCCTTCCGGATAGCTTGAGTGCACTTAATTCTCATTTGCCTCAACGAGAGCCAGTCAGCCTGTGTGCGCCGAGCATTTTTGTTTCCGTGACTCAATATTCTGGACAAAAACGGACAAATGTAACTAAGACTGGGAATGTCAATACAATCAAAGTTAGCAAGGGCAATGATCACAAGGCAGTCATAACATGGCTAATAGGCTAGCGTATCTATGTAGCAAGCTGAAAACACAGCGCCTAATGTTAGCTAGCAAGGTGTTAGGAGGATGTCATGCCATTGGAGGAGTGGGTGAGTGACTGACTTTTTCCCCTCATTGGCTACAGCTAGAGATGCAAGTGTCATTTGGTTAGCAAGAACTTGAATGACTGTTACACAGCATATCTTTTGCGTTCGCTAATTCACTCTGGCTATGTACTCCGATTTTATAACTCTGGTCTGCATTTTACAAACGCGCAACACCTGCTGAATATGACCGGTGTCACTAAACGTAGGCAAAAAAAGTAAATGTTAATCAAGAACGCTCTAGATAACATGTAGCCAGCTCTGCTACAGCAAGTAAAATGGCCAGTGTGAGGTGTTCTCTCATTTGTGACTGGAAGTAGCTTGCCAGTTTGCCTGGGTGCTTGGTTGGAACAAGCATGCAGAAGGACAAGGAGGCTACAATTCCCATTGTTTATCAGTGCAATTTTGACGGCTAATTAGCTGAAAAAGTTTGATTTGTCTAATGTTCCTTAATGAGAATTTAGCTCATCTTGCTCTAACATGGTTGTTAATCTTGTTGATATGCATAACTGCGGGAGAGAGAGAGCCTACCTTTTCATGGTTGTTTTATTAATAGGACTGTAAAGTTCCAAAATGTAAGAGGACTCCTGTGGTGTTTACATATTTGCAGAAATCCATTCAGGTGTATTTTGTGGCCTTTGGCGAATGCATTCTAATGATCTAAAGTCGCGCTGTTACAACTGCCTGTAAACACACAGACCAGTTCAAAGGGAATGATGGCTGGCCCGTGTGGCAAATAGCTTGTTGGTGTAAAGGTCTACTGTAGCTCTGATTGGCTATGGCGCACCGGTCTGTGTAGACTCCAGTCCTGGACAAGACGGGTGTTTTATTTACTGCAGTGCCTAATTGTCCAAACGTACGGCCGCTTTCCCACTGTATTGCATTCACAAATGCCTTAGTATACGTAATTCCCAAACATTCTAAATTTATGAAAACGTGAAAATTACAATGTCTATAGTCTTGTCAGAATTATTTTTTATTTTTTTCATAGTCATCCTGGGGCTGTATTTGAATAAGATTTAATGTTGCTAAAATGCTGTCAGTTGCACTTTAAATGCAGCAATGTTTCACATGTTATTTTTAAAAGAGATGGCTAACCGCAAGTGTGCTGCAATAAACACATTTCCACTGACCAGCTGATGATCATTAGAAACTGAACTTCTTATTGGAAGTTATTCTGGAAAAGGGAGACGCTAACAAATTAGCAACATCAGAGGATGCTAACACCTGCTGCAGCCGCTGCAAACTAGCCGACAACAAAAGCTAGCTAGCAAGACCGTGGGAAAATTACTGCTCGCTATTGCGCAATGACCTGTTGGCCTTCAAGAAGGCAGACGTTTCCATATGTTTTTGTAAAAACGGTCCTATTCATTAAGTCAACATGATTGGTTGATCCCACTGTCACTCCAAAATGTTGCCCTAATAAAGTTGAATGGCACATACCTTTGATCTAGCTTTTGATGTTCTAGCCAATGGCTGACTTAGCCAGCTAGATTGTATCTCCCCAGAGACGGAAAAGAAAAATCCTGATTGAAGAGAAAAAGATCCAATCTTCAGTTTTTGTTAGAAAGTAAAGGGTTAAGTCAGAATATCGTTGAAAAAAATATTTCAAATATAAATCCTGAGCCCTTCTGAAGGTGTAGAAGGCCCATTGTTCCCCACTGTTTGGGTTAGAGTGGCTCTTTTTCACTATTCTGAATGTCTAAATTATCTATATGTTCTGAATTATGAACCCAGAAATACTGGACATTTTTTAACTGAATGTGGTGGTTTGACAAAATTACAATCATGGTCTTGAATTGGACTCATATTTTTCTGGTCTTGACTCTGTCTAGGACCCCTTGTCCCCCTCCCGGGTCTCGACCCCTCCGGTATTGGTCTTGACTCGGCCTCTCTTTGCTCCGGTCTTCAATCGGTTTAAGTTTAGGTGGTCTCGAACACAACACTGCATTGTAAAGTTATTTTTGGTGTTGATGATATACTCTAGTGATGGGAGGATAAACTATACTGCTTCCTGCAAATAATTAGCGTAGGCTTAGAAGTGTGACTGGCCTGCTAGCCAGCTGCACGGCAAGATGGTTAAGACATTTTCAATTCAGTAATATTAAGCTATGCTTACCTATTGTAGTGCTGTAGCCACTGAATTCTGGTTTTATTCTTCCAAGTGAAAACTTCCATTTACAAAATTCGGCGCTGGCACAATACAGCGCAGCCTCTCGGCCACAGTTTCATCAAGTAGTCACACACAGCTAGCAAGCTAGCACTTGTCATAGAATGGGGCTGGCAGATCATGAATTTGAACCAAACACCAGCAACCGATAGCTATATCAGAACGTAGCTAGGAAAGCTTTATTTTGTAACCTGCTGGGTTCTTTTTGTGTCTCAAACCACATTTCTATCCAGAGTTTTTATGTGAATGAAGTCATACTGTATATAAAAACAAAATCTCAATGGCTGTGATGGAATCAAAGTTTCGGGACAATTTTATGCTGACAATTTGTTTGACATGGTGGGATGATTGTCTGTACAATTTATAATGTGAGAAATGGCAGTGGAAACACTTATAAAATATATTTTTTATAACCAGCATATCGAAGTAAACTTTGGAGTCATGCGATTATGGTGTGTGTGTGTGTGTGTGTGTGTGTGTGTGTGTGTGGTCCTCCCACTATGACTTGGGAAACCAGGCAGTTTATTAGGTGGCGAAAATGCAGTGATCTTGATTAGTAACAAGAATTACGCACGCCTCTAGTAAGAGGGAACGCAACACCCTGCTACAACTCAACTCTCCGTGGTGTGAAAGAGCTATGGACTGTAGGTGTGAGTAAGGATGACAAAAGGCAGAGATTTACCGTTTACAGGGAATTTATTCCGTCGCACGGTGATTTTGGGGAAAAGGGGCTGGACAGAACCAAAGAAAGAAAATATCAAAGCCCCCTCTCCAACCTTACTAGCACCACCTGGTGCACTAACCAAAATACAGGGGATGGTCTGCCCAGGTCTTTCCTAGTGTGCATAGACAACAAACTACTACGGGTAATGTATGCCCGCGGGCCTCTTGCCTAAGCACTCCCTAGGTACATTCCCCTTCCCCCCTGGGAACAAATGAAACAGAATAACACAAACTACTTCACAACAAAACCTGAGAACACTAACCCAGGACATTAAAGAAAACTCTCTCTGAGCACCAAACACAGACCATAAGCTTTCTCAGCAACAACTAACTCTGTACAAACCCAATTCTCTTTCTGAGAAACTATATATATATATATATATATATAAAACCCTCTGCCATCAACCTCCTATCCCTGCAATCATCTCTCTGCAATCATTTCCCTTCTGAGCAACAGAACACTGGCTTATATAGCTGGAGAAGGAGTTGTTAATTGGAGACAGCTGCATCCTGACGAGGAGGCGGTGTCAGTTCTCCAATCAGTAATGGGGCCGACCAATCAGCTGCTTGGAGAATTTCAGGAAGCCATTTCCTGAAATACATACAAATACACAACACAGAAACTGGGGAACGTAACAATACTCTTTTCAAATAAGTATCGAGGGTCCTATTCTGGTGACATGATGATCAATGCTTGACTGCAGTTTTGAAAAATACTTGTTTAAAAAAAGGGTAAAACATTTTCTTTTATTCTCCCCAATTTTGTGAAATCCAATTGGTAGTTAGTCTTGTCCCATCTCTGCAACTCCTGTATGGACTCGGGAGAGGAAGGTTGAGAGCCATGAGTCCCCCGAAACACGACCCTGCCAAGTTGCACTGCTTCTTGACACACTGCTCGCTTAATCCGGAACCAGCCGCACCAATGTGTTGTAGGAAACACCGTACAACTGGCGACTGAAGTCGGTGTGCATGTTCCCGGCCCGCCACAAGAAGTCGCTAGAGTGTGATGGGACAAGGACATCCTGGCCGCCCAAACCCTCCCCTAACCCGGACGATGCTGGGCCAAATGTGCGCCGTCTCCCGGGTCACGGCCAGCTGCAACACAGCCTGGGCTCAAAACTGCAGTCAAGCATTGAATCCCCGCTGCCATTTTTGCGGTCTGTCCAAACAATTAGCCAAGCAAGGTAAGTCCCTCAGCCCTAATTTCTGATTGAGTGTACAATTCTGTTCACTCCAGGGCCTAAAACGCCCCATAATTCAATTTGCGATGATTGTACATCTAAGAAAAGTCTGCCAAAACTTTTAAATCAATATGGAGAAGTCAACATACAAGTGTAAGTAAAAATGAATGTAAATAAGTTAGAAATTGGGCTACTAATGCACACGATGGCAAAAACACATCTCGTAAAAAACAAACTATTGAAGCGATGACAAGTGCCATTTTCAATGAAGTACTTTTACTTATAAATTTGAGACTTCAGTTTTCAGCAGTTTGAAACATTTGTAAAATAAAAGTGCTAAGAAAATGTTTTTAATGAAGTGCACTGAGCCCATCCGTAGTAAAAAAAAATAAAAATTGTGCAGGACAAGGATTTTATTTTTCAGACTAATCCGACACTGACCAGACCGTCCTTGAATGTACTATTTATTTGTTTACAGCTTGTTTACAGACGGAAGTCTAGGGGTTACCAGTATAGGGTTTAATAGTCACATTCCAGGAGCACCAGAAGCATTGTCCCCTGTGAGCCTGCTTCTTTTCTTCTCGTAAATGGCGCCAACTTCTCTAAAGACCCGTTCATTTGGAACGGAGGACGTTGGGGGACAGAGGAATTTTCTTGCAGGAGGAGGGCGTAGGCTGAAGCTTGCCACATTGTATTTCCACCACTAAAGTGGATTATCCTTCCTTCGGTCTATCAATGGCTCTTCGAGAGAATTTCCACCTCAAGGCTAGCCGCAACTCCTCATTGCTGGCAAGGTGTGGTGTCCAGGTAGAGTCTGTTACATTCTATCAATGAGACCCCGACTAGACTGACCCTGTACAACTGTAAGATTTCATGTTTTACCGAGGCATGGCTAAACGACGTCACGGATAATGTAGAGCTGGCTGGCTTCTCCGTGCATTGGCAGGACAGAGCAGCTACGTCGGGTAAGATGAGGGCGGGGGTGTGTCTATTTGTCAACTGACTGGAATATGTTCCGGTATTCATCCAATGGCATTGAGGAGTATACCACCTCAGTCACCGACTTCATCAATAAGTGCATTGACGACGATGTCGTCCCCACAGTGACCGTATGTACATTTCCCAACCAGAAGCCATGGATTACAGGCAACATCCGCACCGAGCTGCTGCTTTTATGGAGTGGAACACTAATCCGGATGCCTATAAGAAATCCTGCTATGCCCTCAGATGAACCATCAAACAGGCAAAGTGTCAATACAGGACTAAGATTGAATCCTACTACACCGGCTCTGACACTAGTCGGATGTGGCAAGGCTTGCAAATTATTACGGACTACAAAGGAAAACCCAGCCGCGTGCTGCCCAGTGACGCGAGCCTGCCAGACGAGCTAAAAGCCTTTTTTTATTTTTATCATGCTCTCTTTGAGGCAAGCAACATTGAAGCATGCATGAGAGCACCAGATGTTCTGGATGACTGTGATCACGCTCTCCGTAGCCGCTGTGAGCAAGACCTTTTACAGGTTAGCATTCACAATGCTGCGGGTCCAGACAGATTACTTGGGCGTGTACTCGGAGCATGCTCGGACCAGCTGGCAATTGTCTTCACTGACATTTTCAACCTCTCCCTGACCGACTCTGTGTAATACCTACATGTTTCAAACAGACCACCATGGTCCCTGTGCCCAAAGAAGGGAAGGTAACCTACCTAAATGATTACCACCCCGTAGCACTCACATCGGTAGCCATGAAGTGCTTTGAAAGGCTGTTCATGGCTCACATCAACAGCATCATGCCAGAAACCTGAGACCCACTTCAATTTGCATACCGCCCCAACAGATCCACAGAAGACGCAATCTCAATCGTACTCCACATAGCCCTTTCCCACCTGGACAAAATAAATCCTTATGTGAGAATGCTGTTCATTGACTACAGCTCAGTGTTCAACAACAGTACACACACAAACAAACAAACACAAACAAACTCATCACTAAGCTAAGGAGCATGGGACAAAACACCTCCCTCTGCAACTGGATCTTGGACTTCCTGACAGGCCTTCCCCAGGTGGTAAGGGTAAGCAACAAAACATCTGCCACACTGATCCTCAACACTGGGGCCCCTCAGGGGTGCGTGCTTAGTCCCCTCCTGTACTCCCTGTTCACCCATGACTACGTGGCCAGGCACGACTCCAACACCATTTTAAGTTTGCTGACGTCAGTGATCGGGCCATCACTGTTGTCAACTATGAGACAGCCTATTGGGAGGCGGTCAGAGACCTGGCAGTGTGGTGCCAGGACAACAACCTCTCTCTCAATGTAAGCAAGACAAAGGAGTTGATTGTGGACTATAGGAAAAGGAGGGCCGAACAGGCCCTCAATAACATCCACGGGGCTGAAGTGGAGCGGGTTGAGAGTTTCTAGTTCCTTTGTGTCCACATCACCAACAAACTATCATGGTCCAAACACACCAAGACAGTTGTGAAGAGGGCACGACAAAACCTATTCCCCTTCAGGAGACTGAAAAGATTTGCCATGGGTCCTCAGATCCTCAAAAGGTTCTACTGCTGCAACATCGAGAGCATCATGACCAGTTGCATTACCGCCTGGTATGGCAACTGCGCGGCATTTGACCGTAAGGCATTACAGAGGATTGTGCATACGGCCCAGTACATCACTGGGGCCACGCTTCCTGCCATCCAGGACCTCTATACCAGGTGGTGTCAGAGGAAGGCCCAAAAAATTGTCAGACTCCAGTCAACTAAGTCGTAGACTGTTCTCTCTGCTTCTGCATGGCAAGAGGTACTGGAGCGCAAAGTCTAGGACCAAAAGCCTACTTAACGGCGTCTACCCCCCCCAAGCCATAAGACTGCTGAACAATTAATCAAATGGCCACCCGGACTATTTAAATTACACTGCTACTCGCTGTTTATTATTTATGCATAGTCACTTTACAAATCACCTCGACTAACCTGTACCCCCCGCACATTGACTTGGTACCGGTACCCCCTGTATATAGTGTCATTATTGTTTTGTAATTTCTCTTTTTCTTTTCTATTTTAGTTTATTTAGTCAATATTTTCTTAACCTGCAATGCAGTTCATGAAATAGAGTTAAGGGCTTGTAAGTAAGCTTTTCACACTGTTATATTCAGCCCATATGACAAATAAAATTTGATTTTATTCTCTGGCTTTTTTGGGTACCTGCCTGTGTCTCCGTGCCCTCTAGTGTCTCCTCCATCTGAGTCGTTTTTTTCCCTATCTCCCATGTGGCAACCAGCTCTTCTTGGTCAACTTCTTTTAGCCATTCCTTGGTTAGAGTATTAGCAGAGGAGGAAGGGTGGCTCGTATAGCAAGGATCTAAGAGACAAGCAGGCTCTCCATCTCCTGCCTTACTGTCCTTCATTTTGGAAGAGCATCTTTAACACTTGGAGTTTTGGAATGATACAGGAGACGGAGGACTTGTAGTGGCTCATCTCTAGGCTAACCTTCTTTTGGTGTCAGTGTTTCCACTAGTTTTGCCACGAGACTCTGATCAGCTTTCAGAACCCTTAATTCTCCCCCCGTGTAGAGGTTAAGAGCCCTCTTCTTTTGCAGCGATCTCTCCAGTATATGGAGGGTGGAGTTCACCTGAGTGGAGCAGTCTTGAATGATTCTATGTTCAAGGAGGCCAAGGTCCTTCAGGATATCAGAGGCACTTTTTGGCAAGTATGGAAGGCTAAAATGGGTTGCACAGGATTTCAGCATTTCAATGATTTTCATCACTGCCCTCTGGCTGATGAGGCCATCGTAACCACTAGCTGAAGTGTATGGTCACTGCAGCTAAAGTCTGCTATCTCAGTGATCCTCATAACTTTGACCATGTAGGCCCCTCTGTTTCTGAGGACAAGAATCATGCAGTCCTTGGCTATGCCCCATTCATCCAGCATGCCCAGGAACATCTGACTGATGTACTCGCCAGTATTGCTTTTGTATTTAGGACCGCTTGCTGACGTATTCAATTTCAAACTCATCAGTGACTCGGTCGTTCCTGACCAGCAGTCAGTGGTGAACTACAGGCATTTCTGTGCTGTAGAATTTCACTTTTCAGGGTGTATCTAGGTTCGGCGGTGGCCATTACATGCTTGAAGCGTACACCTGAAACAACGCCAAAGGGCAAGTTCTCTGTAGCGATCATCTCTGTTAACACTTTGTCAATGTTTTTGGACCTGTTGTCTGTCTTCTGCCACTTTGCCTGTCTCGCAAACATCTGTGGAAGAGTGGGTTGAGCTGGCGTTTTGTTTTAGTTCTCTTTTCTTGTCTGCTGCATCAAACAAAGCAGGGGGATGACTCTTCAGATAGTACCACGTATGGTATTTGATGTTTTTACTTTTCGCTGTGTCCGATCCCATGCTGACTCATTACATGAATTACACAGTGCCACTCCTTGTGTTGGTTGAGTGAAATGGTCCCACACCACACTTACACTTCTCTTTTCAGCCATCTGCAATGGAAAAAAACTAATGCTTTTCATGCATACTGGTGTTGACTCCAATCAGAATCTCCAGTTAGAATCAGTGGAGGCTAAGTCTTCCCATAGACAGACGTGCGCATTCATTAGTTATGTAGTTAAGATATGTTGTCAATATTCCTACAACATTAACAACTGCAATAATGGCAATGATTTGTAATAGTAAATCCAAAAGACAACTCATGACACTAGAACCAAATTCTGCTCATCACTTCTGCTTATTTATTTAATGCTCATTTGTTAAATTGGGTAAATAAAAAGGGCAAAAATTCCATTAACTTCCACACCACTGTTTCCTCTGGAAAAATGTGGATGGGGGGGATGGGTCTGAAGGGGGGGTCTCCTATAATTTTTATGTAGAAGGACTGAAGCTCAGTTCTGACTTTTTAAAAGGACATTCTACTCAAAAATGAATGAAAATAAAAGTATGGTGACACCATGAGCCCAATAACACATCAGTAAAATTATTTGTTGAAATAATGGGGTTCCCTATCTGCATTTACCTCATAGGGCTAATCATTAGCCAGATTCCAAATTTGATCTTTTAACTAGTTATTATGCTATTGATTATTTTGGTCCCAAAAAACTTGCATAAACACAGTAAATATTATGTAGGCCTATCTGTTAGGGTAACTTTGACTAAATCGCCACTTGCTTGTACCATTTTATGTCACTATTACCCCCCCCCCCAACACTTTCCCTGGTTGCCATTACTCTTTCTCAACTAAAAATGTTTCATCACAATTTGAAGTCACTCCAAAACAAATGTTTTTGAGGTAGATGGTGTTTTACCCTACAATTGACCGGTGTTACATTTAGCCCCACTCTCCCTTATGCACTCATTGCGGAGCTGTAATGTGCTTAACCATGCAGATGCTAAAACTCTGGTTTTAAAATGGTGCAGTTAACGTGTATTTAGCAGCCTTTTGATTTAAACTGCTGTTTTCGTGATTGCAATAATTGTTGTGCATTGACTGCTTGTCAGAATGCATGTTTCCTTCCCTATGATACTCTTCTTTTTTTCATGTTCCATATTTTTTTTGTTTGGCGGCAATGATTTTTGCCGTGGCACAGCGCAACAGCAAAAATGAGTGTAGCAGAAACAGTTTGTTCTACACACAATATAGGTAAATGCATTATTCAATACTGTGTGTGTGTGTGTGTGTGTGTGTGTGTTACCTTGGCTAAGAGCCACAGCTCATGAAAGCTTAGTTGGCTAGTTTAGCGATCTATCAAGGAGTGGGCGGGTTGTAATCATACTGCTATGACTGGATAGCGCGAGGCTAACCGCTCACATCTCCTTGCATGTTTTGGTCAGATCATTTGCTGCTGCTGCTACTACAGTGTTTCTGAATATATATATATATATATATATATATATATATATATATATATATATTACACACACAATCTTTTGCTACTATGCACTTGGATTTGCTATGTAGAGGGACAATATATTGTGTAAATATCGGCTCGTCCGATTAATCGGTCATTCTGTCAGATGGCAGCCAACTTGTCGGGTGAAGGAAGGATGGGGGGAAAAATGACAGCTTATAACACATACACACTGATATTGAAATTCTAACTATAGGCTTATTTGTAAAAAGTTAAGGACGGGGGGACATGACTGAAAATGGCGGAGTAGGTTCATTAAAATGTTCATATGACACTTCTATTGTTAATCCACAGATAACAAGGATTCCCTTTATCTATGATTTAATCTTTCCTAATTTCTTTCAAATACCCACTTTGGTTTGTATGCTCTTGAAAAACGATGAGTTGATGGGAGAGGCAGGACTTGGAGCACATCTCAAATAGAACCAAGCGGGATGTTTTCTTTCTTGAGCTGATAGTCGTGGGGCCGGAACATAATTGTAAATCATTTGTAGACTGCAAAATTGGCTGCAAGAAGCCCAAACAGATATATTTGACCAAAACATAATAATTTTAAACCTTGCTTACATTTTATATACAATCAGTTTCTCTATTATGCGTGGGAACAGATTTCCATAATTAAAACCACGTGGAGCTGATTTCCTGGTGTTAGTCTTATGTCCAAAACTTGGGGGGCCAAATAAAACCACCCACCGGTCAAATTCAGTTGGATGCTGTTGTGTGGTTTATGATTTGATTAGGGTTCCCTTTTGAGTGGCCATAACAGCCACTCAATACTGTGCTGCCGTATTCATTGACCTGGCCAAGGCTTTCGACTCTGTCAATCACCACATCCTCATCAGCAGACTCAATAGCCTTGGTTTCTCAAATGATTGCCTCGCCTGGTTCACCAACTACTTCTCTGATAGAGTTCAATGTGTCAAATCGGATGGCCTGTTGTCCTGGCCTCTGGTAGTCTCTATGGGGGTGCCACAGGGTTCAATTCTTGGACCAACTCTTCTCTGTATACATCAATGATGTCGCTCTTGCTGCTGGTGAGTCTCTGATCCACCTCTACGCAGACGACACCATTCTGTATACTTCTGGCCCTTCTTTGGACACTGTGTTAACAACCCTCCAGACGAGCTTCAATGCCATACAACTCTCCTTCCGTGGCCTCCAACTGCTCTTAAATGCAAGTAAAACTAAATGCATGCTCTTCAACCGATCGCTGCCTGCACCTGCCCGCCCGTCCAGCATCACTACTCTGGACGGTTCTGACTTAGAATACGTGGACAACTACAAATACCTAGGTGTCTGGTTAGACTGTAAACTCTCCTTTAGACTGTAAACTCTCCTTCCATCTCCAATCCAAAGTTGAATCGGCTTCCTATTTCACAACAAAGCATCCTTCACTCATGCTGCCAAACATACCCTCGTAAAACTGACTATCCTACCTATCTTCGACTTCGGCGACGTCATTTACAAAATAGCCTCCAATACCCTACTCAATAAACTGGATGCAGTCTATCACAGTGCCATCTGTTTTGTCACCAAAGCCCCATATACTACCCACCACTGCGACCTGTACGCTCTCGTTGGCTGGCCCTCGCTTCATACTCGTCGCCAAACCCACTGGCTCCAGGTCATCTACAAGACCCTGCTAGGTAAAGTCCCCCCTTATCTCAGCTCACTGGTCACCGTAGCACCACCCACCTGTAGCACGTGCTCCAGCAGGTATATCTCTCTGGTCACCCCCAAAGCCAATTCCTCCTTTGGCCGTCTCTCCTTCCAGTTCTCTGCTGCCAATGACAGGAAATAACTACAAAAATCTCTGAAACTGGAAACACTTATCTCCCTCACTAGCTTAAAGCACCAGCTGTCAGAGCAGCTCACAGATCACTGCACCTGTACATAGCCAATCTATAATTTAGCCCAAACAATTACCTCTTCCCCTACTTATTTATTTATTTTGCTCCTTTGCACCCCATTATTTCTATTTCTAATTTGCACTTTCTTCCACTACAAATCTACCATTCCAGTGTTTTACTTGCTATATTGTATTTACTTTGCCACCATGGCCTTTGTGCCTTTACCTCCTTTATCTCACCTCATTTGCTCACATTGTATATAGACTTATTTTTCTACTGTATTATTGACTGTATGTTTGATTTACTCCATGTGTAACTGTGTTGTTGTATGTGTCGAACTGCTTTGCGTTATCTTGGCCAGGTCGCAATTGTAAATGAGAACTTCTTCTCAACTTGCCTACCTGGTTAAATAAATAGAACCCCATTCAGTCAAATGTTCCCAGCTCGTCGGAGTTATTTCCTAGTAGCTGTAAAAAAAAAAAAAATGTTGAGTAAGCTTAAGTTGGTTCAAAGTGTAGTACAAACTGTCAAGCTAAAATGTTTCAAACACTAAACATCTCCATGTTCAGCTATCTTGGCTATAGCTGAGCTATAGCAGTTCCCTGGTTTGTGTTGTACAGATGAAGAGCTTTCTCTTGACAGCTCCCAGATGGGCAAGGCTTGTGAAATATTCCCATGTACATGCTTTGAAAACAGAACTGAAGGTGTATTGTTCGTTGTGTTCCCTCTACCACACATTGGGGAAACGAAAGGCATGCTGTACTGCCGTGCCCCTGACTCGGAGCGAGTGGACTACTCGGCTACGAGTGACACGGGAAATCATTCGACAAGATGAAAATCGTTTAAAAAAAACGATGAGTAGAGACCCATGCCATTATTAGTTCTACATTATTACCCTTTGCCTCACTATCTTTCGCTATTTTCCTTGAAGATGTTTAGGTATAAGTATTTCACTGTTCAATCACTACACCCCAGTAGCCTTGCAGCCTTAGTAGTGGATACCATTTCTTTAAAGGCGCTAATGGTTTCCACAAGAGTGTAATTGCAATGGAACAACACAAGTGTAGGTGTAATTCAGGCATTTAGGGAAAAGCGCTGACGTTTTGTGATTGGGCCTAGGGGACTTTGTAAGGAGTTGCCGTGTTTGTAACAGGCAGGCCACGTGGCTTGATGTGGCGGATCTGGACACCTTGACACTGTCTCCAAGCACATTGACAGAAGCCACATGGCTGGTTAATCATGTGCTAGCATTCAATGCTGACAAAAAAAAGTACTCCACTGAGAACAATTGAGCCTTCACTTTGTCCAGCTTGGCTTAGTGCTAGTTGACTGACATCTTGAATCTTTTTTCTTTGTCTCTCACTATATACCTAAACTCAGCAAAAAAAGAAACGTCCTCTCACTGTCAACTGTTTATTTTCAGCAAACTTAACGTGTTAATATTTGTATGAACATAAGATTCAACAACTGAAACAACAGTTCCACAGACATGTGACTAACAAATGTAATAATGTGTCCCTGAACAAAGGCGGTGTCAAAAGTAACAGTCAGTATCTGGTGTGGCCACCAGCTGCATTAAGTACTGCAGTGCATCTCCTCATGGACTGCACCAGATTTGCCAGTTCTTGCTGTAAGATGTTACCCCACTCATCCACCATGGCACCTGCAAGTTCCCGGACATTTCTGGGGGAGTGGCCCTAGCCCTCACCCTCCGATCCAACAGGTCCCAGACATGCTCAATGAGTTTAAGATCCGGGCTCTTCACTGGCCATGGCAGAACACTGACATTCCTGTCTTGCAAGAAACCACGCACAGAACGAGTCATATGGCTGGTGGCATTGTCATGCTGGAGGGTCATGTCAGGATGAGCCTGCAGGAAGGGTACCACATGAGGGAGGAGGATGTCTTCCCTGTAACGCACAGCATTGAGATTGCCTGCAATGACAACAAGCTCAGTCCGATGATGCTGTGACACACCGCCCCAGACCATGACGGTCCCTCCACCTCCAAATCAATCCCGCTCCAGAGTACAGGCCTCGGTGTAATTCCTAATTTCTTCGATGATAAACGTGAATCTGACCATCACCCCTGGTGAGACACAACCACGACTCGTCAGTGAAGAGCACTTTTTGACAGTCCTGTCTGGTCCAGCGACGGTGGGTTTGTCCCCATAGGTGACGTTGTTGCTGGTGAGGACCTGCCTTCCAACAGGCCTACAAGCCCTCAGTCCAGCCTCTCTCAGCCTATTGCAGACAGTCTGAGCACTGATGGAGGGAATGTGCGTTCGTGGTGTAACTCGGGCAGTTGTTGCCATCCTGTACCTGTCCCGCAGGTGTGAGGTTCGGATGTACCGATCCTGTGCAGGTGTTACACGTGGTCTGCCACTGCAAGGACGATCAGCTGTCCGTCCTGTCTCCATGTAGCGCTGTCTTAGGCGTCTCACAGTACGGCCATTGCAATTTATTGCCCTGGCCACATCTGCAGTCCTCATGCCTCTTTGCAACATGTCTAAGGCATGTTCATGCAGATGAGCATGGACCCTGGGCATCTTTCTTTTGGTATTTTTCCAGAGTCAGTAGAAAGGCCTCTTCGGTGTCCTACGTTTTCATAACTGGCCTTAGTTGCCTTCCGTCTGTAAGCTGTTAGTGTCTTTACGACCGTTCCACAGGTGCATGTTCATTAAGTGTTAATGGTTCATTGAACAAGCATGGGAAAGTGTTTAAACCCTTTACAATGAAGATCTGTGACATTATTTGGATTTTTACGAATTATCTTTGAAAGACAGGGTCCTAAAAAAGGGATGTTTTCTTTTTTTGCAGAGTTTATTAGATTTCCCTCACTCTCCCTCGGCCCGGTGACGCTCCTGCCTTCCCCTCATTTTTGTAGCTAACTCAGCCTGCTCTCAACTTTTACCATCGGATGTGCCCCAACCTTCAATCTGTAAGTCTTTGCTTTTGATCTGCGGTTATGTTGGTTGACCAGGCTAAAAGCTAGTTTGCTCAATAGCTAACGTTAGCTGCCTGGCTCGCTGGCTTGGTAAGATAACTGCATATAGCGAACATTCTTTGGTAACTGGTTAGATGGCGTTATGTATTTCCAAAACGTTGGTTTACTTTAATGCCGCTCTAGCTAGGTATTGATGGCAACTGGCTGACTCCTTCAGTGCTAACGTATTGTTAGCAGGCTGGTAGTGCTAACGTTAGAAAGCTAGATGGCCACCTTGCATGTTGCTTTGTTATAATAAATTCAAAGTATTTGCTTGTACGTTGGAAATGGAAGGGATTTGGTTTAATTAGAAGTTATACATTTTAAGTTATTTCAGTTTATAATATAGGGAATAGGCTGGCTTGTCGGGCCCTCCATGTTACATCGCACCTGTAACAACTTTTTCTAACATGACTTCGGCTTTCTTTTGAATTCTGATAGGTTTTATGTAGTGGCTCGAATATTTGGTGTAACTTTGCAAGGGGGACTTTTGATGCGTGTAGTAATGAAAATCCATATGTTGCATGCGGTTACGTTTATGCTACCTACCCTTTTTAATATTTTTACTGCAACAATAACCATTTCTGGTAGTGTTACTACTGCTCATTAAGCCGTAATGGGCAGTGTTGATGTGTAAAATGTGTCCTTGGTCTGCAGTGCAGGTGCACAGTGCTTTTGTAAAGGACTCTGGGTTTAGCTCTCTCTGACCGGTTATCGTCTCGCTCAGCGCTTGGGGGCTATCCACTCCTCCCTCCGCTTCCTCTCTATCTCTTCTCTCTCTTCAGCTACTGCTGCAGCTCATGGATTGAGTGGATCAGGGAGGGACTGGGTGTAAACCGAGCCCAATGGATGGGATTGGTTGAGAGACCACAAGCCCCCCATTGTAGCCCCCTCCCCTTCCTGTTTGTGTCCTATTCATCTGCTGTCATGCGCACCCCAGCCCCCTCCCCAATGCCACTGCTGCACAGTAGAGCTGCAGACTCCTGTGGATCCTACAGAACACAGGGGTAAGCCCATGGGACAGGACCGAGCACGTTTGGCGTTTTCCTTTCTCTCCTGTCTCCTCCTCCCTCCTTTTTTGAATGGTTCTTTTTTTCATTTTGTCATCTGTCTCAAATGGAGGTGTGCAATATGAGGTAGCTTGTGAACATTCTCTCTCATTCACTTTATTGACATGGTAAGTTCATTACGTACATTGTCAAAGTATGTGTATATATTTGTGTGTATGAATAGTGGGACCAACAGCAATAATAGTAGTGGAAATGGGATTACCATTAACAGCAACTACAACAATATTAATGAGAATAACAATACATCAAAGCAATAGTAGTAGACCAGTCTCAACATGACTGAGAAGACGCATGACATGGTATGAAAGACAAAGCTAAGTGGGAAATATTGACATTACATTGCACATTTCACTGGCTGTCTCTCAGGTTGTGGCAGGAGGACACATATTTGGCTGCCAAAAATGCACATTTTGGCTTTTCACCCAATAAAATATATTAAAAAAAGAATCTTCATCTTTTATAGTTTCAAATTCTTTGTATTGAATTATAATTTTTGGAAAGAAATATTCTCTTAGGTCTGTGTATTTGTCACAGTGTAATATCAAATGCAGCTCTGTCTTTACCTCTCCCCTGGAGCAGAGTGAGCACAGCCTGTCCTCTCTGGGCAGCCAGGTTTGTTTGTGACGACCGGTCTCTATAGCCAGACTGTGCTCACTGTGTCTGTACATAATCTGTGTTTTCCTCAGTTTTCTATCAGTCACAGTGGTCAGATAGTCTGTCACCATGTACTGTCTGTTTAGAGCCAAATAGCATTGAAGTTTACTTAGATTTTTTGTGGTGTCTTTCCAATAGGTGATTTATATTTTTCTTTTTGCTTTGTTATTTGGTTCGGACAGATTTTCTGAGTGCTGTCCTGAGGCTCTATGGGGTTGGTTTGGGTTAGTGAACTGAGCCTCAGAACCAGCTGGTTGAGGGGACTCTTCTCTTGTTTCATCTCTTGACATTGTAGAGCTGTGTGATGGAATGTTTTGGGGTCACTTGTTTTTAGATGGTTGTAAAATTTGATGGCTCTTTTTTTCTATTTGAATGAGGAGGGGTATTGGCCCAATTCTGCTCTACATGTGTTATTTTGAGTTTTTCTTTGCACTTGCAATATAGTCTTGCAAGACTCTGCATGCAGTATTTGGATTGGATGTTTGTCCCATTTGGTATATTCCCTGTTAGGGAGTGGACCCCATACTTCACTACCATATAGAGCAATTGGTTCTATAACTGATTGGACAATTTTTTTGCCAGATTCTAATTGGAATGTTGATTTTTATGCTCCTTTTAATGGCATAGCATGCTCTTCTTGCTTTGTCTCTCAGCTCATTCACAGCCATGTGAAAGCTACCTGTGTTGCTGATATTTAGTCTAGAGGTCGACCGATTTTATGATTTTTCAAAGCCGATACCGATTTAATCAGACGATTCTTTATTTTTTATTTAAAAATGTTATCTTTGACTATTGGATGTTCTAATAGGTACTTTAGTATTGTCAGCCTAATCTCGGGAGTTGATAGGCTTGAAGTCATAAACGGCGCAATGCTTGAAGCATTGCGAAGAGCTGCTGGCAAACACAGTACAGTGCTGTTTGAATGAATACTTATGAGCCTGCTGCTGCCTACCACCGCTCAGTCAGACTGCTCTATCAAGTCATAGACTTAATTATAATAGAATACCACACAGAAATACGAGCCTTAGTTTACGGATTTGACCATATTAATGACCTATCATTTCGAAAACAAAACGTTTATTCTTTCAGTGAAATAAAGAACCGTTCCGTATTTTATCGAACGGGTGGCAACCCCAAGTCTAAATATTGCTGTTACATTGCACAACCTTCAATGTTATGTCATAATTATGAACAATTCTGGCAAATCAGTTTGCAACGAGCCAGGCGGCCCAAAATGTTGCATATACCCTGACTCTGCGTGCAATGAACGCAAGAGAAGTGACATACTTTCCCTAGTTTAATATGGCCTGCTAACATGATTTTTTTTAACTAAATATGCAGATTTAAAAAAAATACTTCTGTGTATTGATTTTAAGAAAGGCATTGATGTTTATGGTTAGGTACATTCGTGCAATGATTGTGCTTTTTTTTCCCCGCAAATGCGCTTTTTGTTAAATCATCCCCCATTTGGCGAATTTGACTGTCCTTTTTCAGAAGAAATGGTCTTCACACAGTTTACAACGAGCCAGGCGGCCCAAACTGCTGCATATACCCTGACTCTGTTGCACAGAACGCAAGAGAAGTGACGCAATTTCCCTAGTTAAAAGAAATTCATGTTAGCAGGCAATATAAACTAAATATGTAGGTTTAAAAAAATATACTTGTGTATTGATTTTAAGAAAGGTGTTGATGTTTATGGTTAGGTACACATTGGTGCAACGACAGTGCTTTTTCTTTGAATGCGCTTGTTAAATCACCTGTTTGGCGAAGTAGGCTGTGACTCAATGATAAATTAACAGGCACCGCATCGATTATATGCAATGCAGGACAAGCTAGATAAACTAGTAATATCATCAACCATGTGTAGTTAACTAATGATTATGTTAAGAGATTGTTTTTTATAAAGTAAGATTAATGCTAGTTAGCACCTTACCTTGGCTCCTTGCTGCACTCGCATAACAGGTAGTCAGCCTGCCACGCAGTCTCCTCGTGGAGTGCAATGTAATCGGCCATGATCGGTGGCAAAAAAAATGCCGATTACCGATCGTTATGAAAACTTGAAATCGGCCATTCCGTATTTTTTTTAATCTGTCGACCTCTAATTTAGTCCTAGATACGTGTAGTTTTTGGTGTGTTCTAATAGAATGTTGTCCAAATAGAATATATAAATGTCATCCGGATTTCTTATATATATATATATATATATATATACACTTTAAAAAAAAATGTTTTATTAACAGTCAGAGCCCAGGTCTGACAGAACCTGTGCAGATGATCTAGGTGCTGCTGTAACTCCTCCTTAGTGGGAGACGGTAGCACCAGGTCATCTGAATACAGCAGACACTTTATTTCAGTGTTGTGTAGGGTGAGACCAGGTGCTGCCGATTCTTCTAACGTTTTTGCCAATTCATTAATGTAGATGTTAAATAGTATTGGACTTATTGGGCAGCCCTGTTTCACTCCATGTCCCTGAGAGAAGAAGTCTGTTTGCTTGTTGCCAATTTTAACCGTACAATGATTTAATAACATATTTTCCCTCCAATACCACTTTCTATTAGTTTATAAAGAAGACCTTTGTGCCAAATTGAATCAAATGCTTTCTTGAAATCTACAAAACACGAGTAGATTTTGCCTTTGTTTTGGTTTACTTGTTTGTCAATTACAATAATTATTCTTCTGTAATTGGGGTATCCACAGGATTCTGATAGTCTTTGACTGCTGATTCAAGGATTTGTAGTTTTTCTTAACTTTTTGTTCTGGGCTCTGTTATATTGCTGTAGAGGTTTGCAAAGTGATTTCTCCACATATAGCCAATTCCTCCTGATGAGGTTTGTTTAATTTATTCCAATTCTCCCAGAAGTGGTTTGTTTCTATGGATTCCTCAATTCCATCCAGCTGATTTCTAATGTGGTGTTCCTTTTTGGTTCTTAGGGTGTGTTTGTATTGCTTCAGTGTTTCCCCATGTTGAACATTTTTGTTTGGTTCTCTGTTTTTGTTTAGATAGTAATTGACAAATATTTCTTAGATTTTTGCAAACCATTATCAAACCATTTTTCATTATCTATCCTTTTGGGTTTGCTCTTATGCTTCTTTAGATTAGCCAAGGACGCCAATTTGTCAAATATAAAGTTTGTTCCAAACGGCCAAATCTATACCTTCATTGCTGTAGGAGAATGTTAAGGCTAAAAAGTTGTCCAGGAGAGATTGTGTTTTTTGGCTACTAATTGTTTTTTGGTAGATTTATGTACTGTTTGCACTCCATCTGTAGGCCTGTTTAGCTAGTGGTGGTGGTGTATGTGGGGAGGGAAAGGTTGTTGCTTCCTGGTAGGTGTTTATCCCCATGACTGTTAATAGTGTCCGGTTCTAGCTGTTCTAGCATTCAGGTCTCCACAGACCAGTACATTGCCTTGGGCCTGAACGTGGCTAATCTCCCCCTCTAGAATGGAGAAACTCTCTTCATTGAAGTAGGGTGACTCTGAGGGAGGAATGTATGTGGCGCAGAGGAAGATAGCTTCCTTGTTAATTTTTTTAAAATATTTTTTACCAGATAAAGAATTCCCCTGTTTTGATCAACTGAATGAATTAGTTCAGATTTATACCATATTAGCATTCCCCCTGAGTCTCTGCCCTGTGATTCCTTTTAATTTGGTGGATGGTAGGATTATCTCCCTATAACCTAGTGGACAGCCAGTGGAAACATCCTCTGCACCATGTTTCCTGTAGTACTACAATATCAATATCATCAATTTCTTTCAGGAAGTCTGGGTTTCTGCTCTTTAGTCCAAAAGCAGAAGACTTCAATCCTTGTAAATTCGAACGTGCAACGTAAAAAGATTTCATAACTTTTTTTTTTCTCTTTACCTTCAAAATGAGACAAACATTCACAATCCAACAAGATCTACTAAAATAGGATTTTTCAATTAATGTGAACTCTTCTTATGCAAATGTGATTTGCTTATCATTTAAGATGTCATTTGTGTCATGCCACTTGGGTGGATCTAGTGTGAGGATGGTGGAGCTCACCTTACCATGACCTTCGTCCTATCACATGTGAGCATAGTAGACTCAGCATTTGTTTGTCACTCATTTAGTTGGTGGGGGCTGGGCCAGATGCTCCTCTCACAGCCTGTGCGTAGCTCTGCCTGCTGGGCTGTGGCTCCTCCAGGTGTGTTTCTGGGGTGGGGAGGAGGGGGGTGGTTGGCCTTGTCTTGGTGGGTCTGCGCTGGCTGTGGTGGGCATTGAGGTTGGTTTTGGATAGATTTACTGTAACAGCAAAGAAAAGAGACACTTATTTATTGCAGATTTCATGTATACTATGCTATTTCCTACAAAATCCTCTAGAGGGCAGAATTTGAAAATATGATAAAACTATACCACAGCAAAAAGAAAGCGGGGAGGAGTTTATTTTTTTATTTTCCCAAAAACGCTCAGGTTTTTGCTCAAATCACCTTTATTTTATTTTAAGTCCACAACCGCTCTAGCTCTGTCGCCTTTCACCGCAGATGTGGAAGTGCGACATCGGCAGATTTGGCATCCAATGAAAAAAACATCCTATTTAGATGTTACTTAGATTGACCAGTGCGTCTGAATCTAGGGGGTTAAACCACATCAGGGGACCATTTTGAGGCATGAGAAATGTCAACTTTTTTTTGTGTGGTTGCCCTTTAATTCCCGCCAGACTGTTGCGTTTAGCTAGCTGTGTTGAAGCACACTTGCGAGTTTTCAAAACAAATGGCCACTGGGTTGACAAATCATGATTCCGCCAGGTATAGGGTGCTTTGTAGGTACCTTTTTTTAATTGCCTGAGCCTAACCATTTTCGGGTAGATGCAATCATTAGCAACGCTAACAGTTTCCCAAAGTGTTATGTCTCGACATTCAGATAAATTTGCCAGTGGCACATTGGGCCACGAAAGCTACTGGCCCGAATGGGGGTGGAGGGAGGGGGTATACATGCTGTCTTGCTCATAATAACCACACGCGGTTTTACCGCAACACTTCAATTTTAACGGCGGGAAACAAACGAAAGTGCCTACATCTCTCCATAAAACTGATCAGAAATTAAATCGGAAATGATTTAACCAAGATGGCGTAGCAGTCCAACGTGTCTGTCTTATCCTATGTAAATAGTTGTTTTTTTCTATCTACGACCTAAATATACTTTCCTACAACCTGCCTCACCCAATGTGGTACAGATCTGCTATTTTTATTCCTTATAACCGGAACCTCCATCAGGAGCTAGCCAGCTAACTAGCTACTAGATATCAGTCTTTGTTAGCCACGGCTAGCGGTCTTCACATTGAGCTCGGACAGCAGCTAGCTTTAGCTCGGCAATACCTGCCAGTCTGCACAGCGCGATAGCAACCCAGAGCATATTGGACTGCTTCTCTACCACATCACCGGATTCCTGCCTCAAGCTCTGGACCATTACACCGGATCACCTCAGCTAGCTAGATGCAATCGAGTGGCTACTGTTAGCTAATGCCTCTGTCCTGAAGAAAGCACCAGTTAGCCTTGAGCTAGCCTCAAGCTAGGCCCATATACCAGCTTGCTTCTTGGCCTACAATGCCTCTTTTGCCAATTGTCCTGGACCCTTTATTGTCGACACGGAGCCCCGCCGATCCATCACGACTGGTCTGCCTTCGTAATCGTCCGATGTGGTTTCAACAGGCTTTTCCGTTGCGATGTCGTCGAAGAACCGGCCCACTAGCTTTCTGAACGCCGTGTCTCCCGCTCGCCTAGCATAGTAGCGACTACCGAATGGCTCCCTGACTCACCCATTGCTACTCATTGGACCCTATGATCACTCGGCTACACAGCTGATGCCTGCTGGTTTGTTCATTAACACTGCACCTCATTTGGTTTCTGTTGGCCTCAGCCTCGAACTCAGGTCCTGTATGTACCTAACTGACCCTCTCAGCCCATTCATCGCCATTTACCCTTTGTTTTAGCTCTCCCGACTAACACGTGATTGCTTTATGCCTATCTCTGTCTATATGCCTTGTCTACTGCTGTTTCGGTTAGTTATTGTTTTATTTCACTGTAGAGCCCCCAGTCCTGCTCAACATGCATTAGATAGGTCTTTTGTCCCACGCATGCGGAGAGCTCACCTGGCTTAACTGGTGCCCCCAGAGACGCAACCTCTCATCGTCCCTCAATGCCTAGGTTTACTTCCACTGTACTCACATCCTACCCTTGTCTGTACATTATGCCATGAATCTATTCTACCACACCCAGAAATCTGCTCCTTTTATTCTCTGTCCCAACGCACTAGACGACCAGTTCTTATAGCCTTTAGCTGTACCCTTATCCTTACTCCTCCTCTGTTCCTCTGGTGATGTAGAGGTTAACCCAGGCCCTGTAGCCCCCAGTCCTACACCTATTCCCCAGTCGTTCTCATTTGACTTCTGTAACCGTAAAAGCCTTGGTTTCATGCATGTTAACATCAGAAGTAGAGGTCGGCCGATTATGATTTTTCAACACCGATACCGATTTTATTAGAGGACCAAAAAAAGCCGATACCAATTAATCGGACGATTTTATTTATTTATTTGTAATAATGACAATTACAACAATACTGAATGAACACTTAATTTAACTTAATATAATACATAAATAAAATCAATTTAGCCTCAAATAAATAATGAAACATGTTCAATTTGGTTTAAATAATGCAAAAACAAAGTGTTGGAGAAGAAAGTAGAAGTGCAATATGTGCCATGTAAAAAAGCTAACGTTTAAGTTCCTTGCTCAGAACATATGAAAGCTGATGGTTCCTTTTAACATGAGTTTTCAATATTCCCAGGTAAGAAGTTCTAGGTTGTAGTTAGTTATTATAGGACTATTTCTCTCTCTACCATTTGTATTTCATATACCTTTGACTATTGGATGTTCTTATAGGCACTTTAGTATTGCCAGTGTAACAGTATAGCTTCCGTCCCTCTCCTCACCCCTACCTGGGCTCGAACCAGGAACATATCGACAACAGCCACCCTCGAAGCATCATTACCCAGCACTCCACAAAAGCCGCAGCTTTTGGGAACAACTCCTTCAAGGTCTCAGAGCGAGTGACATCACTGATTGAAACGCTATTAGCGCGCACCCCGCTAACTAGCTAGCCATTTCACATTGGTTACACCAGCCTAATCTCGGGAGTTGATAGGCTTGAAGTCATAAACAGCTCAATGCTTGAAGCACAGCAAAGAGCTGCTGCCAAACGCACAAAAGTGCTGTTTGAATTAATGCTTACGAGCCTGCTGCTGCCTACCATTGCTCAGTCAGAATGCTCTACCAAATCATAGACTTACTTATAATATAATAAACGCAGAAATACAAGCCTTTGGTCATTAATATGGTGAAATCCGTAAACTATCATTTCGAAAACAAAACGTTTATTCTTTCAGTGAAAACCGGAACCGTTCCGTATTTTATCTAACGGATGGCATCCCAAAGTCTAAATAATGCTGTTACATTGTACAACCTTCAATGTTATGTCATAATTATGTACAATTCTGGCAAATTAGTTCGCAATGAGCCAGGCGGCCCAAACTGCTGCATATACCTTGACTGCTTGCACGGAAAACAAGAGAAGTGACACAATTTCCCTAGTTAAAATAAATTCATGATAGCAGGCAATATTAACTAAATATGCAGGTTTAAAAATATATACTTTGAATTTAAAGAAAGGCGTTTACGCTTGTTAAATCCTCACCCGTTTGGTGAAGTAGGCTGTGATTCGATGAGAAATTATCAGGCACCGCATCGATTTTATGCAACGCAGGACACGTTAGATAAACTAGTAATATCATCAACCATGTGTAGTTAACTAGTGATTATGTTAAGATTGATTTTTTTATAAGATACATTTTATGCTAGCTAGCAACTTACCTTGGCTTTTTGCTTCCCTCGCGCAACAGGTAGTCAGCCTGCCACGCAGGCTCCTCGCGCGTTGGACTAGTAACCGGAAGGTTGCAAGATCGAATCCCCGAGCTGACAAGGTAAAAATCTGTCGTTCTGCCCCTGAACAAGGCAGTTAACCCACCGTTCCTAGGCCGTCATTGACAATAAGAATGTGTTCTTAACTGACTTGCCTAGTTAAATAAAGGTGGCCAAAAATACTGATTTATGAAAACTTGAAATCGTCCATTCCGATTTAATCGGTCGACCTCTAATCAGAAGCATCCTCCCTAAGTTTGTTATATTCACTGCTTTAGCACATTCCACCAACCCTGATGTCCTAGCCTTTTCTGAATCCTGGCTTAGAAAGGCCACCAAAAATTCAGAAATCAACATTTCCCCTTAAGATAGAACTGCCAAAGGGGGTGGACAGAGCTCTGCAAGCTATCCAGGTCTGTTCCCAAACAGTTCGAGCTTCTACTTTTAAAAATCCACCTTTGCATAATAAATAAGTCTCTCACTGTTGCTGTTTGTTATAGACCCCCCCCTCAGCCCCCAGCTGTGCCCTGGACACCATATGTGAATTGATTGCCCCCCCCCCATCTATCTTCAGAGTTCGTACTGTTAGGTGACTGGGATATGCTTAACACCCCGGCCGTCCTACAATCTAAGCTAGATGGCCACAATCTCTCACAAATTATCAAGGAACCTACCAGGTACAACACCAAATCTATAAACATGGGCACCCTCATAGATATCATCCTGACCAACTTGCCCTTCAAATACACCTCTTCTGTCTTCAACCAGGATCTTAGCGATCACTGCCTCATTGCCTGCGTCCGTAATGGGTCCGTGGTCAAATGACCACCCTTCATCACTGTCAAACGCTCCCCAAAATACTTCAGCGAGCAGGCCTTTCTAATCGACATGGCCCGGGTATCCTGGAAGGATATTGACCTCATCCCGTCAGTCGAGGATGCCTGGTTGTTCTTTAACCTGTTGGGGATAGGGGGCAGTATTTGCATGGCCGGATAAAAAAACGTACCCGATTTAATCTGGTTACTACTCCTGCCCAGTAACTAGAATATGCATGTAATTGTTTGATTTGTATAGAAAACACCCTAAAGTTTCTAAAACTGTTTGAATGGTGTCTGTGAGTATAACAGAACTCATATGGCAGGCCAAAACCTGAGAAGATTCTAAACAGGAAGTGCCCTCTCTGACCATTTCTTGGCCTTCTTTTTCATCTCTTTCCAAAACAGAGGATCTCTGCTGTAACGTGACACTTCCTACGGCTCCCATAGGCTCTCAGAAGGCGGCAAAACGGTGAATGATGCCTTTGGAGCCCCTGGCTGAGAAACAGTAGCGCATTTGGTAAGTGGTCGATCTGAGAACAATGAGACGGGTGCACGCGTGCACGTGAAGAGTCCATTTTACTTTCTCAGTCTTTGAACGAAAACAACGACTCCCGGTCGGAATATTATCGCTATTTTACGAGAAAAATCGCATAAATTGATTTTAAACAGCGTTTGACATGCTTCGAAGTACGGTAATGGAATATTTTGAATTTTTTTTGTCACGATATGCGCCGGCGCGTCACCCTTCGGATAGTGTCTTGAACGCATGAACAAAACGCCGCTTTTTTGGATATAACTATGGATTATTTGGAACCAAACCAACATTTGTTGTTGAAGTAGAAGTCCTGGGAGTGCATTCTGACGAAGAACAGCAAAGGTAATCCAATTTTTCTTATAGTAAATCTGAGTTTGGTGAGTACCAAACTTGGTGCGTGTCAAAATAGCTAGCCTGTGATGGCCGGGCTATCTACTCAGAATATTGCAAAATGTGCTTTCACCGAAAAGCTATTTTAAAATCGGGCACCGCGATTGCATAAAGGAGTTCTGTGTCTATAATTCTTAAAATAATGTATGTTTTTTGTGAACGTTTATCGTGAGTAATTTAGTAAATTCACCGGAAGTGTTCGGTGGGAATGCCAGTCATATGCTAGTCACATGCTAATGTAAAAAGCTGTTTTTTGATATAAATATGAACTTGATTGAACAAAACATGCATGTATTGTATAACAATGTCCTAGGAGTGTCATCTGATGAAGATCATCAAAGGTTAGTGCTGCATTTAGCTGTGGTTTTGGTTTTTGTGACATTATATGCTAGCTTGAAAAATGGGTGTCTAATTAATTATTTCTGGCTGGGTACTCTGCTGACAATCTAATGTTTTGCTTTCGTTGTAAAGCCTTTTTGAAATCGGACAGTGTGGTTAGATTAACGAGAGTCTTGTCTTTTAAAATGGTGTAAAATAGTCATATGTTTGAGAAATTGAAGTAATAGCATTTCTAAGGTATTTGAATATCGCGCCACAGGATTCCACTGGCTGTTGACTAGGGTGGGACACAAACGTCCCACCTAGCCCAGAGAGGTTAAAAGTGCTTTCCTCACCATCTTAAATAAGCATGCCCCATTCAAAAAATGTAGAACTAAGAACAGATATAGCCCCAGGTTCACTCCTGACTTGACTCCCCTTGACCAGCACAAAAACATCCGGTGGCGTACTGCATTAGCATCGAATAGCCCTCGCGATATGCAACTTTTCAGGGAAGTCAGGATCCAGTATACACAGTCCGTTAGGAAAGCAAAGGCTAGCTTTATCAAACAGATTTCCATCCTGTAGCACAAATTCCCAAAAGTTCATGGAGAATTAGAGCACCTCCTCCCAGCTGCCAACTGCACTGAGGCTAGGAAACACTGTCACCACCGATAAAACTACGATAATCAAGATAATCATGCTTTCCACCTGGCTACCCCTACCCCGGCCAACAGCTCTGCACCCCCCGCAGCAACCTGCCCAAGCCCCCGCTTCTCCTTCACCCAAATCCAGATAGCTGATGTTCTGAAAGAGCTGCAAAATCTGGACCTCTACAAATCAGCTGGGTTAGAAAATCTGGACCCTCTCTTTCTTAAATTATCTGCCGCAATTGTTGCAACCCCTATTACTAGCCTGTTCAACCTCTTTTGTATTGTCTGAGATCCCTGAAGACTGGAAAGCTGCCGCGGTCATCCCCTTCTTCAAAGGGGGAGACACTCTAGACCCAAACTGCTACAGACCTATATCCATCCTGCCCTGCCTTTTTCTAAAGTCTTCGAAATCCAAGTTAACAAACAGATCACCGACCATTTCGAATCCCACCGTACCTTCTCCGCTATGCAATCTGGTTTCCAAGCTGGTCATGGGTGTAACTCAGCCACGCTCCAGGTCCTAAACGATATCATAACCGCCATCGATAAAAGACAGTACTGTGCAGCTGTCTTCATCGACCTGGCCAAGGCTTTCAACTCTGTCAATCACCGCATCCTTATCGGCAGACTCAAAAGCCTTTGTTTCTCAAGTGACTGCCTCGCCTGGTTCACCAACTACTTCTCAGATAGAGTTCAGTGTGTCAAATCGGAGGGCCTGTTGTCCGGACCTCTGGCAGTCTCTATGGGGGTACCACAGCGTTCAATTCTCGGGCCGACTCTTTTCTCTGTATATATTAACCGCCAATATCCAATGGTAGCGCCTGGCGCGAAATACGAAAAACCTTAAAAATGCTATAATTTCAATTTCTCAAACATATGACTATTTTACACCATTTGAAAGATAAGACTCTCCTTTATCTAACCACTTTGTCCGATTTTCAAAAAGGCTTTACAGCGAATGCAAAACATTAGATTATGTCAGAGTACCCAGCCAGAAATAATCACACACCCATTTTTCAAGCTAGCATATGTCACAAAAACCAAAACCACAGCTAAATGCAGCACTAACCTTTGATCTTCATCAGATGACACTCCTAGGACATTATGTTATACAATACATGCATGTTTTGTTCAATCAAGTTCATATTTATATCAAAAACCAGCTTTTTACATTAGCATGTTTTGTTCAGAACTAGCATACCCACCGCAAACTTCCGGTGAATATACTAAATTACTCACGATAAACATTCACAAAAAACATAACAATTATTTTAAGAATTATAGATACAGAACTCCTTTATGCAATCGCGGTGTCAGATTTTAAAATAGCTTTTCGGTGAAAGCCCATTTTGCAATATTCTGAGTAGATAGCCCGGCCATCACGGCTAGCTAATTTGACACCCACCAAGTTTGGCCCTCACCAAACTCAGATTTACTATAAGAAAAATTGGATTACCTTTGCTGTTCTTCGGCAGAATGCACTCCCAGGACTTCTACTTCAACAACCAATGTTGTTTTGGTTCGAAATAATCCATAGTTATATCCAAATAGCTCTGTTTTGTTCGTGCGTTCAAGTCACTATCCGAAGGGTGACACGTCGGCTCGTTTCGTGACAAAAAAATTCAAAATATTCCATTACCGTACTTCAAAGCATGTCAAACGCTGTTTAAAATAAATTTTTATGCTATTTTTCTCGTAAAATAGCGATTATATTCCAACCGGGCGATGACGTATTTGTTCAGAGATAAAAACATGGAGTCGTCACATGCACGCGCACCAGTGTCATTGTCCTCAGAAGGACCACTCTCCAAAACCCCTGCTGTTTTTCGCCCAGAGACTGCAGAGCTATCATTCCACATTCTGGCGCCTTCCTAGAGCCAATGGAAGCCTTAGAAAATGTCACGTTACAGCAGAGATCCTGTATTTTCGATAGAGGCTAAAGAAGGACAAGAAATGGTCAGACGGGGCACTTCCCGTATAGAATCTTCTCAGGTTTTGGCCTGCCATATGAGTTCTGTTATACTCACAGACACCATTCAAACAGTTTTAGAAACGTTCGTGTTTTCTATCCAAATCGACTAATTATATGCATATTCTAGTTACTGGGCAGGAGTAGTAACCAGATTAAATCGGGTAGGTTTTTATTCCGGCCGTGAAAATACTGCCCCCTATCCCAAACAGGTTAATGATGTCGCTCTTGCTGCTGTTGTTTCTCTGATCCACCTCTACGCAGACGACACCTTTCTATATACATCTGGCCCTTTGGACACTGTTAACAAACCTCCAAACGAGCTTCAATGCCATACAACTCTCCCTCCGTGACCTCCAACTGCTCTCAAATGTATGCTCTTCAACCGATCGCTGCCCGCCCGTACAGCATCACTACTCTGGACGATTCTGACTTAGAATATGTGGATAACTACAAATACCTAGGTGTCTGGCTAGACTGTAAACTCTCCTTCCAGACTCACATTAAGCATCTCCAATCCAAAATTAAATCTAGAATCGGATTTCTATTTCGCAAAACAAAGCATCCTTCACTCATGCTGCCAAATATACCCTCGTAAAACTGCCGATCCTCGACTTCGGCGATGTCATTTATAAAATAGCCTCCAACACTCTACTCAGCAAATTGGATGCAGTCTATCACAGTGCCATCCTTTTTGTCACAAAACCCCATATACCTCCCACCATTGCGACCTGTATGTTCTCGTTGGCTGGCCCTCGCTACATATCCGTCGCCGAACCCACTGGCTTCAGGTCATCTGTAAGTCTTTGCTAGGTAAAGCCTCGCCTTATCTCAGCTCACTGGTCACCATAGCAACACCCACCCGTAGCACACGCTGCAGCAGGTATATTTCACTGGTCATCCCCAAAGCCAACACCTCCTTTGGCTGCCTTTCCTTCCAGTGCTGTATCTATAATTCTTAAAATAATTGTTTTTTGTGAACGTTTATCGTGAGTAATTTAGTAAATTCACCGGAAGTGTTCGGTGGGAATGCTAGTTCTGAACGTCACATGCTAATGTAAAAAGCTGGTTTTTGATATATGAACTTGATTGAACAAAACATGCATGAATTGTATAACATAATGTCCTAGGAGTGTCATCTGATGAAGATCATCAAAGGTTAGTGCTGCATTTAGCTGTGGTTTTGTTTTTTGTGACATTATATGCTAGCTTGAAAAATGGGTGTCTGATTATTTCTGGCTGGGTACTCTGCTGACATAATCTAATGTTTTGCTTTCGCTGTAAAGCCTTTTTGAAATCGGACAGTGTGGTTAGATAAAGGAGAGTCTTGTCTTTAAAATGGTGTAAAATAGTCATATGTTTGAAAAATTGAAGTTTGGGGATTTTTGAGGAATTTGTAATTCGCGCCATGCCTATCATTGGATATTGGAGCAGGTGTTCCGCTAGCCTTGTTTACACTTCCGTTCAATAGAGGTGGTGTACCGGATTCTGAGATTCGATAATTCAGCCTGACTGTTTAAATATATTTTCTACTGTGACGTGTTAAGATTTTAAATATGTTTTAATGCTTCTGTTATAATTCTCAGTGATAGAACTCTTTGGCTCAGTGGCAGGCAGCAGTGTTAGCCCCCAGACCCTGTGGTCAGATCCACCTGTCTGTGTGTGTAGTTTGGGGCCTGGATTTGTATGGCAGACTGCAGCTTTCCCTGCAGGTACCACCCACACTGTACACTACTGCTGGCTCTGGCTGTGTGGGAGGTATTTTCCTGCTATACTAATCAAGTGTGGTAAGTGCAGTGAGTGGGTCTTGAATTAGTGGCGTTAATGTGCTCCCCCCACTTTTCCTCTTCCCAATTCTCCTATAAATCTGCATGTGAGCTGGCATGTTGGCGTCTCCACTCGCTCGCTCTTGCTGTTAGTTCCTAGAACAGGCTGTAGATTTCTGTGGCTTTTTTTATTTAACAGATGTAAGGAGCAATGATGAGTAATTTCCTCCGTTACACGTGAGCCTGTTTTCTACTTCTTTTTTTGTCATTAATTGACAGCAGGGTTGCGTGGTGGAAGGGGGATTGTTTTTGGGGTAATTTTGTATTGGTGAAGCTGTGTGGAGGGAGTTTTAGGGCATGTTGAATCCCTGAGTGGTGTCTGTCCATACTGGATGTGTGGGATTGGACACGTGACTCCAGGAAAGTTTAATATCAGGTGAACTCTGCAAACTGAGTGGAAAGCAAAGGGGATAAAGATTTTTAATGTTTTTTTTAACAAGCTCTATTTTGGTGGCCTCTGGTACATTCTAATGCTAGATTGTATTTTTAACCAGCAGCTACAGTGCCTTCTAAGTATTCACATCCCTTGACTTGTTCCACATTTTGTTACAGCCTGATTTTTTAAAAATTGTTTGTCACCGGCCGACACACAATACCCCATAATGCCAAAGTGGAACTATGGTTTTTGACATTTTTACTAATTTATTAAAAATGAAGAGCTGAAATGTCTTGACTTTTGTATTCAACCCATTTTGTTATGGCAAGTATAAATAAGTTCAGGAGTAAACAAAGTACAGAATAAAAAATATTCCAAAACATGCATCCTGTTTGCAATAATACAAAAAATGTGACAAAGCAATTCACTTTCTGTCCTGAATACAAAGCATTATGTTTGGGGAAAATACAACACATTACTGAGTACCACTCTCCATATTTTCAAGCATAGTGGTGGCGGCATCATGTTATAGGTATGCTTGTAATCGTTGAAGACTGGAGTTTTTCAGGATAAAAAAATGTATTGAATGGAGCTAAGTACAAGCGAAATCCTAGAGGAAAACCTGGTTGTCTGCTTTCCACCAGACACTGGGAGATTTAATTCACTTTTCAGCAGGGCAATAACCTTAAACACAAGGCCAAATCTACACTGGAGTTGCTTACTGAGGAGAGTGAATATCTACTTGAAAATCTATAGCAAGACCTGAAATTGTAATTTTTTAAATAATAATGGGAAAATATTGCACAATCCAGGTGTGAAAAGCTCTTAGACTTACCCAGAAAGACTTACCACTGTAATCGCTGTCAAAGGTGCTTCTACAAAGTATTGATTCTGGTGTGGATACTAACACTACCGTTCAAAAGTTTGGGTTCACTTAGAAATGTCTTTTGTTTTTGAAAGAAAAGCAAAAAAAAATGTGTACAGTTTTTAAAATAACATCAAATTAATCAGAAATACAGTGTAGGCATTGTTATTGTTGTGAATGACTATTGTAGCTGGAAACGGCTGATTTAAAAAAAAAATACAAAAAAATGGATTATCTATGTAGGCATACAGAGGCCTATGATCAGCAACCATCACTCCTGTGTTTCAATGGCACGTTGTTAGCGAATCCAAGTTCATAGCTTTTTAAAATTAATTGATCATTTGAATACCTTTTTTGCAATTGTTAGCACAGCTGAAAGCTGTTGTCCTGATTTAAAGAAGCAATACAACTGGCCTTTAGACTAGTTGAGTATCTGGAGCATCAGCATTTGTAGGTTCAATTACAGGCTCAAATGGACAGAAACAAAGAACTTTCTTCGGAAACTCGTCAATCTATTCTTGTTCTGAGAAATGAAGGCTATTCCATGCGAGAAATTGCCAAGAAACTGAAGCTCTCGTACAACGCTCTGTGCTACTCCCATCACAGAACAGTGCAAACTGGCCCTAACCAGAATATAAATAGGAGTGGGAGGCTCCAATGCACAACTGAGTAAGAGGACAAGTACATTCATCTAGTTTGAGAAACAGACGCCTCACAAGTCCTCAACTGGCAGCTTCTTTAAATAGTACCCGAAAAACACCAGTCTCAACGTCAACAGTGAAGAGGCGGCTCCGGGATGCTGGCCTTCTTGGCGGAGTTCCAAAGAAAAAGCCATCTCAGACTGGCCAATAAAAAGAAAAGATTAAGATGGGCAAAAGAATAGACAGTGGACAGAAGACAATTGGAAAAGTGTTATGGACAGACAAATCTAAGTTCTGAGGTGTTCGAATCACAAAGAACATAATTCGTGAGATGCAGGAAAAATGAAAATATGCTGGAGGAGTATGGAGGCATGCGATGGTCTGGGGGTGCTTTGGTGGCGGTAAAGTGGAAGATCTGTACATGGTAAAAGGGATCTTGAAGAAGGAAGGCTGTCACTCCATTTTGCAACGCCATGCCGTACCCTGTGGACGGCGCTTAATTGGAGCCAAGTTCCTCCTACAACAGGACAGTGACCCAAAGCACAGCTCCAAACTACACAATAACTATTTAGGGAAGAAGCCGTCAGCTGGTATTCTGTCTATAATGGAGTGGCCAACACAGTCACCGGATCTCAACCCTATTGAGCTGTTGTGGGAGCAGCTTGACCGTATGGTACATAAGAAAGAAGTGCCCATCAAGCCAATCAAACTTGTGGGAGGTGCTTCAGGAAGCATGGGGTGAAATCTCTTCAGATTACCTCAACAAATTTTCAACATGGATGCTAAAGGTCTGCAAGGCTGTAATTGCTGCAAATGGAGTATTCTTTGACGAAAGCAAAGTTTGAGGGACATTCTTTCAATTAAAAATCATTGTTTATAACCTTGTCAGCGTCTTGACTATTTCCTATTCATTTTGCAATTCATTTCATGTATGTTTTCATGGAAAACAAGGACATTTCTAAGTGACCCCAAGCTTTTGAAAGGTAGTGTTTGTACTAGAGGTCGACCGATTTATGATTTTTCAAAGCCGATATCGATTTATTGGAGGACCAAAAATCGGACGATACCAATTAATCGGACGATTTAATTAAAAAATATATATTTCTAATAATAACAATTACAACAATGCTCAATGAACACTTATTTTTATTTAAAATAATACATAAAATCTATTTAGTCTCAAATAAATAATGAAACAATTTGGTTTAAATAATGCAAAAACACGGTGTTGGAGAAGAAAGTAGAAGTGCAATATGTGCCATGTAAAAAAAGCTAACGTTTAAGTTCCTTGCTCAGAACATGACCATATGAAAGAAAGCTGGTGGTTCAATATTCCCAGTTAAGAAGTTTTAGGTTGTAGTTATTATGACGCGTCAACTATTTCTCTCTATACCATTTGTATTCCATATGCCTTTGACTATTGGATGTTCTAATAGGCACTTTAGTATTGCCAGCCTAATCTCAGCAGTTGATAGACTTGAAGTCATAAACAGCGCTGTGAAGCAAGCATTGCTAAGAGTTGCTGGTAAACGCAATAAAGTTTGAATGAATGCTTACGAGTCTGCTGCTGCCTAACACCGCTTAGTCAGAATGCTATATCAAAGCATAGACTTTATTATAATAAACACAGAAATACGAGCCATTGCTCATTAATATGGTATAATCCGGAAACTATCATTTCGAAAACAAAACGTTTATTCTTTCAGTGAAATACAGAACCGTTCCGTATTTTATCGAATGGGTGGCATCCCTAAGTCTAAATATTGCTGTTAAATTGCACGACCTTCAATGTTATGTCATAATTATGTAAAATTCTGGCAAATTAGTTTGCAACGAGCCAGGCGGCCCAAAATGTTAAATATACCCTGACTCTGCGTGCAATGAACGCAAGAGAAGTGACACACTTTTTCCCTAGTTAATATTGCCTGCTAACATGAATTTCTTCTAACTAAATATGCAGGTTAAAAATATACTTCTGTGTATTGATTTTTTTTTTTAAGAAAGCCATTGATGTTTATGGTTAGGTACATTCGTGCAACGATTGCTTTTTTCGCAGATGCGTTTTGTTAAATCATCCCCCGTTTGGCGAAGTAGGCTGTGATTCGATGATAAATTAACAGGCACCACATTGATGATATGCAATGCAGGACAAGCTAGTTAACCTTGTAATATCATCAACCATGTCTAGTTATGTTAAGATTGATTATTATAATTTTTTTTTATAAGATAAGTTTAATGCTAGCTAGCAGCTTATCTTGGCTCCTTGCTGCACTCGCGTAACAGGTGGTCAGCCTAATTAAGACTAACAACAATTTGGAGTATGACAAGGGGTATGAATATTTTCTGAAGGCACTGTATCTGGAAATAACAACCAAAAAAGTCACTTACAGTGTAGTTTCGTCAGCTGTTGTACAATTTGATATAAAACACAGGGAAAACATACTTTTGTTTGCACTGGGCCTTTTTTTAAAAATCCTGTAAGAATCTGCTGACTTCCACAGGCTTCAAGCTTCCTTTTTTTTTTTTAAGAGGCATTTTCTCAGTTATCTGCAATACAGGTCTGATTTGAAGAATGAAGCAGGTGTTAAACATGGCCTTTGCTACACAGAAAGCAGCTGCTCCATTGTCCACATTGATTAAATCAGTAGCTCTAGATCAATATCTTTTTGAAAATACCATATAAGTATCATTTCTTCTTTTAACATATTTTGGACCAGAGTGAGGATCTCTCCACTACCCTACTTTTTGTTCCTGCAGTGAGGCAGATTCACCATCTTCATTGAATGTTTTCATAATTTATCAACAGATAATCTGCAAAAAAATCCTACCCGTATGCAAATTAGGGAGCCAAATGAACAGCTCTCTTACCCTTGCAATTCGGTAGGCTGCTGACGAGTCACTCACTTTAACGTCTGATGGACTTCATAGCGAAAATACAAACATGATCTTTAGTTTGCCAAGGATATATGAGATTGACTTTATTCAGTCAGTTTGGCACTTTTTATAAACTACTCAAGCTTGCTGTTTGTCAATCAAAGCACAGTAAATGGCCTGTGCGTCACCACTCCGGTTGAGCCAGTTGGCCAAAAATCTACTGGCCCGAGCAGAATTTCTACTGGCCCGGACGTGGTGTATTTCTTAAATGCCTTGGTCATGCAGGGCCTGTAGGTTGGCATGCTTTCTCTCTATATTCAGCTATTAGTAGGCTGCATTTGGTTATGATGTGTATTAACAAGTGGTGTAGTTTAGCAATGCAAGTCATTACTTAATGCAATCCTAAAGAGTTGTTTTAAATGCTTTCATTTTTGTTTTTAAATTATGTCATATTAAAGATTTGAAAATCGGACGCTGCCCCTTAAGGCCAATGTTCCTAAAGAGATGTTGACATGGCTACAGTAGGCTACCCAAGACAAATGCTAGGTGTCTTGTGTAGCTTTCTTTTTGCACACTTTCAACAGTAGCCAGTATATTGCTAGTATGTTCCATAAACATTAAAACCAGTAGATAGTGATAGCGCTAACGTCATCTACAGTTGAAGTCGGAACTTTACATACACCTTAGCCAAATGCATTTAAACTCAGTTTTTCACAATTCTTGACATTTAATCTTAGAAAAAATTCCCTGTCTTGGGTCAGTTAGGATAACCACTTTATTTTAAGAATGTGAAATGTCAGAATAATAGTAGAATTATTTATTTCAGCTTTTATTTCTTTCATCACATTCCCAGTGGGTCAGAAGTTTACATACACTCAGTATTTGGTAGCATTGCCTTTAAATTGTTTAGCCTTCCCTGTGGCTCAGTTGGTAGAGCATGGTGTGTGCAACGCCAGGGTTGTGGGTTCGATAACCACGGGGGGCCAGCACAAAAAAAAAGAAAAGAGAAAAAAAATGCATGAAATGTATTCACTACTGTAAGTCGCCCTGGATAAGAGCGTCTGCTAAATGACTAAAAATGTAAAATGTTTAACTTGTAGTATTTGGTAGCATTGCCTTTAAATTGTTTAACTTGGGTCAAACGTTTCGGGTAGCCTTCCACAAGCTTTCCACAATAAGTTGGGTGAATTTTGGCCCATTCCTCCTGACAGAGCTGGTGTAACTTTTTTATTTATTTCACCTTTATTTAACCAGGTAGGCTAGTTGAGAATAAGTTCTCATTTACAACTGCAACCTGGCCAAGATAAAGCAAAGCAGTTCGACACATACAACAACAGAGTTACACATGGAATAAACAAACATAGTCAATAATACAATAGAAAAGGTCTATACAGTGAGGGGTAAAAAGTATTTGATCCCCTGCTGATTTTGTACATTTGCCCACTGACAAAGAAATGATCAGTCTATAATTTTAATGTTAGGTTTATTTGAACAGTGAGAGACAGAATAACACAAAATTCCAGAAAAACGCATGTTAAAAATTGTATAAATTGATTTGCATTTTAATGAGGGAAATAAGTATTTGACCCCTCTGCAAAACATGACTTAGTACTTGGTGGCAAAACCCTGTTGGCAATCGCAGAGGTCAGACGTTTCTTGTAGTTGGCCACCAGGTTTGCACACATCTCAGGAGGGATTTTGTCCCACTCCTCTTTGCAGATCTGCTCCAAGTCATTAAGGTTTCGAGGCTGACGTTTGGCAACTCAAACCTTCAGCTCCCTCCACAGAGTTTTTATGGGATTAAGGTCTGGAGACTGGCTAGGCCACTCCAGGACCTTAATGTGCTTCTTCTTGAGCCACTCCTTTGTTGCCTTGGCCGTCTGTTTTGGGTCATTGTCATACTGGAATACCCATCCACGACCCATTTTCAATGCCCTGGCTGAGGGAAGGAGGTTCTCACCCAAAATTTGACGGTACATGGCCCCGTCCATCGTCCCTTTGATGCGGTGAAGTTGTCCTGTCCCCTTAGCAGAAAAACACCCCCAAAGCATAATGTTTCCACCTCCATGTTTGACGGTGGAGATGGTGTTCTTGGGGTCATAGGCAGCATTCCTCCTCCTCCAAACACGGCTAGTTGAGTTGATGCCAAAGAGCTCCATTTTTGGTCTTATCTGACCACAACACTTTCACCCAGTTGTCCTCTGAATAATTCAGATGTTTATTGGCAAACTTCAGACGGGCATGTATATGTGCTTTCTTGAGCAGGGGGACCTTGCGGGCGCTGCAGGATTTCAGTCCTTCACGGCGTAGTGTGTTACCAATTGTTTTCTTGGTGACTATGGTCCCAGCTGCCTTGAGATCATAGACAAGATCCTCCCGTGTAGTTCTGGGCTGATTCCTCACCATTCTCATGATCATTGCAACTCCACAAGGTGAGATCTTGCATGGAGCCCCAGGCCGAGGGAGATTGACAATACATTTGTTTCTTCCATTTGCGAATAATCGCACCAACTGTTGTCACCTTCTCACCAAGCTGCTTGGCAATGGTCTTGTAGCCCATTCCAGCCTTGTGTAGGTCTACAATCTTGTCCCTGACATCCTTGGAGAGCTCTTTGGTCTTGGCCATGGTGGAGAGTTTGGAATCTGATTGCTTCTGTGGACAGGTGTCTTTTATACAGGTAGCAAGCTGCGGTTAGGAGCGCTCCCTTTAAGAGTGTGCTCCTAATCTCAGCTCGTTATCTGTATAAAATACACCTGGGAGCCAGAAATCTTTCTGATTGAGAGGGGGTCAAATACTTATTTCCCTCATTAAAATGCAAATCAATTTAAAGTTAACATGTTTTTCTGGATTTTCTTTTGTTATTCTGTCTCTCACTGTTCAAATAAACCTACCATTAAAATGATAGACTTATCATTTCTTTTTCAGTGGGGGATCAAATACCTTTTTCCTCTCACCGTGTACAGTGTGTACAAAATCAGCAGGGGATCAAATACCTTTTTCCCCTCACTGTACAGTGTGTACAAATGAGGTAGGATAAGGGAGGTAAGGCAATAAATAGGCCATCGTGGCAAAATAATTGCAATATAGCAATTAAACACTGGAGTGATAGATGTGAAGAAGATGAATGTGCAAGTAGAGATACTGGGGTGCAAAGGAGCTAAATAAATAACAGTATGTGGATGAGGTAGGTGGATGTGCAGTGAGCTGCTCTGACAGCTGGTGCTTCGTTAGTGAGGGAGATAATGAGGCTTCAGTGATTTTTTTGCAGTTTGTTCCAGTCATTGGCAGCTGAGAACTAGAAGGAAAAGGTGGCCAAAAAGGATTTGGCTTTGGGGGTTACCAGTGAAATATACCTGCTGGAGCGCGTACTACGGGTGGGTGTTGCTATTGTGACCAGTGAGCTGAGATAGGGCGGGGCTTTACCTAGCAAAGACTTATATATGACCTGGAGCCAGTTGGTTTGGCGACGAATATGAAGCGAGGGCCAGCCAACGAGAGCGTACAGGTTGCACTGGTGGGTAGTATATGGGGCTTTTGTGACTAAACGGATGGCACTGTGATAGACTGCATCCAGTTTTGCTGAGTAGAGTGTTGGAGGCTATTTTGTAAATGACATCGCCGAAGTCAAGGATCGGTAGGATTGTCAGTTTTACGAGGGTATGTTTGGCAGCATGAGTGAAGGATGTTTTGTTTTTGTGAAATAGAAATCCGATTCTAGATTTAATTTTGGATTGGAGATGCTTAATGTGAGTCTGGAAGGAGAGTTTACAGTCTAGCCAGACACCTAGGTATTTGTAGTTATCGACATATTCTAAGTCAGAATCGTCCAGAGTAGTGATGCTGGACAGGCGGGCAGCTGTGGGCAGCGATCGGTTGAAGAGCATGCATTTAGTTTTACTTGCATTTAAGAGCAGTTGGAGGCCACGGAAGGAGAGTTGTATGGCATTGAAGCTTGTCTGGAGGTTCGTTAACACCGTGTCCAAAGAAGGGCCAGAAGTATACAGAATGGTGTCATCTGCGTAGAGGTGGATCAGAGAATCACCAGCAGCAAGAGCGACATCATTCAGGTTTGTAGGCCGAACTTAGTCAGGTATCTGAGTCAGGTTTGTAGGCCTCCTTGCTCGCACATGCCTTTTCAGTTCTGCCCACAAATTTTCTATAGGGTTGAGGTCAGGGCTTTGTAATGGCCCTCCAATACATTGACTTTGTTGTCCTTAAGCCATTTTGCCACAACTTTGGAAGTATGCTTGGGTTCGTTGTCCATTTGGAACACCCATTTGCGACCAAGCTTTAAATTCCTGACTGATGTCTTGAGATGTTGCTTCAATATATCCACATACTTTTCCTCTCTCATGATGCCATCTATTTTGTGAAGTGCACCAGACCCTCCTGCAGCAAAGCACCCCCACAACATGATGCTGCCACCCCCGTGCTTCACGGTTGGGATGGTGTTCTTCGGCTTGCAAGCGTCCCCCCTTTTTCCTCCAAACATAACGATGGTCATTTTGGCCAAATAGTTAAATTTTTGTTTCATCAGACCAAAGGACATTTCTCCAAAAAGTATGATCTTTGTCCCCATGTGCATTTGTAAACCGTAGTCTGGCTTTTTTATGGAGGTTTTGGAGCAGTGGTTTCTTTCTTGCTGAGTGGCCTTTCAGGTTATGTCGCTATAGGACAAGGCCCTTTGCTGTTGTCCTGTGATTGATTTGCACTTTTCGCTTCAAGTATGTTCATCTCTAGGAGACAGAACGCGTCTCCTTCCTGAGAGGTATGCCGGCTGCGTGGTCACATGGTGTTTATACCTACGTACTATTGTTTGTACAGATGAACGTGGTACCTTCAGGCGTTTTGGAAATTGCTCCCATGGATGAATCAGGCTTGTGGAGGTCTACAATTTGTTTTCGGAGTTCTTGGCTGATTTCTCTTGATTTTCCCATGATGTCAAGCAAAGAGGCACTGAGTTTGAAGGTAGGCCTTGAAATGCATACACAGGTACACCTCCAATTGGCTCAAATGATGTCAATTCGCGTTTCAGAAGCTTCTAAAGCCATGACATACTTTTCTGTTTTTTTCCAAGCTGTTTAAAGGCACAGTCAACTTGGTGTATGTAAACTTCTGACCCACTGGAATTGTGATACAGTGAATTATAAGTGACATAATCTGTCTGTAAACAATTGTTGGAAAAATTACTTGTGTCATGCATGAAGTAGATGTCCCAACCCACTTGACAAAACTATAGTTTGTTAACACGAAATTTGTGGAGTGGTTGAAAAATGAGTTTTAATGACTCCAACCTAAGTATGTACACTTCTGACTTCAACTGTACGTATTCCAATAGGAAAACTCCCGATGGCACATGAAGCTGGAAGTATTTGAATTTGAAGCATGCCATATTGCTAAATGGCATAAAAAAATCGGTCATGGTCGATGTAGTCATTTTCATCCTGCATGAGAGGGCCTCCTCATAGCCCCTGGATTGGTCTATGTCTGCACATGGTCCTGTGTGGCGACAAATGTAGGAGTCAGAATTTAACATTTTTTTTATTTTTTATATATATCTCGATTTGTAACCAACTTTTTTTTTTATTACCGTGGGAATCGAACTTGATCGTAATAATCACATTTTGGAATCCAGAAAGCCAGTCCCCAAAACATGTTGGAGCAGTTCTGGCGATCGTAATTTACATAGGCTTTTGGCAGCGCTTGGTTGCTACGCAGTAGCCAACCAGTGGAGCTCATGACTTCATGCTCCAGACTGAACACTGGGGGGCCTGGTATGTTCACTATTGAAGGTTTTCTCCTGTAAATCACTTTCCCTAAAATTAAATAAGCTCAGTGAGTAGATTAATGGGCGCTTCTTTTTGCTCTGGCCAGCTAGCATCAACTCGTGTACTGCTCGAAGTTGACTCGCAGGAGCGTGGTGGTGCTTGAATGAACGGCCAATCATATTGCACAAATACAAATGGCATGACATTTACGTGTGTAGTCTTCAATGGTAGGCTGTGACAGAGCAGACAAATGTTGAACTAAAATGCAAAAAATCCACTGGTCTGACATGTTTTTACTGGCCCCGGCGGACCATTGTTAATGTCAGACCCTGCATACAAAATAAACTATTGTTTTGCGGCACATTTGTTTTAAGTGGATTTTCACTCATTACCATATGTGAGGTGCAACTTGACTCGCATTATATGGGATGTGTAAATTCATGCTCTCGCCCTCAGTGTAGAAATTTGACTGAAACCACAACACACTCCCAGATACAGAGAGGCGGGACAGACCGCAGACCTGTCAAACAAGCAGTGTTTACCTGTCATCGCTCACTTTGGCTGACTGGCGCCTGTCCTGTCAATAGATGGCTAGAGGATGCATATTGCTCATTCTAGCAGGAGAGGGCTCAGCAGACCTTTTTTCTGACTAGTGAATTGAAAAGTAGCTTAGTTTAAGTGGAAAATGTACCCGGGAGAAAATGTCTCCATGCTCCCTTCTCCACTCCTCTCCTCAGGCAGGCGCTTAGCTTTTCTCTGAAGTACTCTGTCCCACTGTAATCCTTTTCATCTTCCTTGAAGACAACCTCTCTCAGCCCCTCTCTTTGATAAGCCAATTAGGTAGTGGCAGCCAGTTTCTGTAGTATGCATAATGGCGAATACACAGGTAGGCTATACACTCACTGGCCAGTTTCTTAGGTATAGCCATCTAGTACCAGGTCGGACCCCTTTTGCCTCCATAACAGCCTGAATTCTTCGAGGCATGGGTTCTACAAGTCTGAAACTTAACACAGGGATGTTGGTCCATGCTGACGTGATGACAGCACACAGTTGCTGCAGATTGGACGGCGGTACCCCACCGCCACCAGCCTGTACCGTTGACACCAGGCAGGATGGGTCCATGGACTCATGCTGCGTACACCAAATCCTGACTCTGCCATCAGTATAATGCACCAGGAACTGGGATTATTCGCACCAGGCAACGTTTTTGGACTCCTCAATTGTCCGGTGTTGGTGATCGCGTGGCCACAAGCCGCCTCCTTGTTTGTTTTTAGCTGATACGAGTGGAATCCAGTGTGGTCGTCTGCTGCAATAGCCCTTTCGAAACAAGGATCAACAAGTTGTGCATTCCGAGATGCCAATCTGCACACCACTGTTGTACTGCGCTTAATAGCTTACGCGATTCTTGCCATTCTCCTTCGACCTTTCATCAACAAGCTGTTTTTGCCCACAGGACTGCCGCTGACTGGATGTTTTTTGTTTGTTGCACCTTTCTCTGTAAACCCTAGACACTGTCGTGAGTGAAAAGCCCAGGAGGGTGGTCGTTTCTGAGAACTTATCGGGCGGTCTTAGCACCGACTATCATGCCATGCTCAGTCGCTTAGGTCACTGGTTTTGCCCATTCTAACGTTCAATTGAACAGTAACGATGCCTGTCTGCCTGCTTTATATACAAGCCATGGCCACGTGACACACTGTCTGTAGGAGCCATTTTTGTGAAAGGGGTGGTGTACCTAATAAACTGGCTGGTGATTGTATGCCGTTTGTAGATGTAACACGGAACCCAAACTGGCTGCGTGCGTGTGCCATCGTGCATAAATGCATTTTGTCCCCCCACACCAAACGCTATCATGACATGTAGGTTAAAATATGAAAACAAACTCTGAACCAATTATATTAATTTGGGGACAGGTCAAAAAACATAACATTTATGGCAATTTAGCTAGCAAGCTTGCACTTGCCAGCTAATTTGTCCTATTTAGCTAGCTTGCTTTTGCTAGGTAATTTGTCCTGGGATTTAAACATTGAGTTATTTTACCTGAAATGCACAAGGTCCTCTACTCCGCCAAATAATCCACACATAAAATCCTTCCAGGCCTTTTCTTCTCTTTACTTTACAGTGCGATTGGCAACTTTCATAAATTAGGTGCATTACCACCACTGACCTCATTCGTCTTTCTGTCACCCACATGGGTATAACCAATGAGGAGATGGCATGTGGGTACCTGCTTCTATAAACCAATGAGGAGATGGGAGAGGCAGGACTTGCAGCGCGTCTGCGTCAGAAATAGAACTGACTTCTATTTTAGCGCTTGGCAATGCAGACGATCGTTGGCGCAATAATTTAATAACATGCATGTCTACATTTATTTTGCAACGCTCGTGCACGCGACGCGAGCGGTATAGTCATCCTGTAAGATGACTTGTCCTGTTCATCAGATCCAAAGCAAAAAAGGAAGTCCAAGGGGTGTCAAATAGGATGGCTATTTTTGGAGATGGTGGTGATGGAGGCTCCATAGGCAGTCTGTATCCATTATGTCTCACTGGGTCTGTAGGAGCTCCCAGGTGCCACTTTTCACCATTAACTGCCTGGAACAGCTTTTATCTGGAATACCAATCACTGGCCGGAGCTGGAATCGCAACCATTTCCCTCCAAAAAGTACATGGTGAAGAAAAGTTGTTAATGGACTTTTCCCCTTTTACCAGGCCTGCTGAGCACCACTAATACAGCATGGCTCACCCTCTGATGCATAGCCTAAACATTGATCGCTATTTGTATAGACAAAAGTTTCCTTAATAGCCGATTGGCTGTAAACCATAAATGTCTCACTCTTGAAGTTTCTTGGTGTGTGTTAACATAATTACACAGCATGCCACTCACTGACCCTAATCGTTCACCGTCATCATGTTTTCCCAGCTGTGATTGAAGTATAGGCTAATGATAAACACTATGGAACAAGTAAAAGGATCATAGTGCTTTGTTATATAAATGTCTTGTTTGTGCCCTGTGTATTGCTAGTTGAGGGATGGATGGATATGGTGTATAAGGGCTAGAGGAAGGTAGAGTAGGAAAGTGGGGGCTTTAGTTACTCATTTCTATGGCAGCCTATATGCTAGTAAGGCTATGGTATACTTGCTACTACCATTGGCATCTACACTTTCTTCCATAGGCATATTCTTTTCCACATTTACCTCCCCATATTTGGCTTTTAGGAATATGAATTGACAGTAATTGAATTAATTGCTTCAAATGAGTCACTATCATATCAATTTGGTTATTTAACCTTTATTTTGACAGGGAGTCATTTACATTTGTCATTTAGCAGACACTCTTATCCAGAGCGACTTACAAATTGGTGCATTCACCTTATGATATCCAGTGGAACAACCACTTTACAATAGTGCATCTAAATCTTTTAAGGGAGGGGGGGGGGGGTTAGAAGGATTACTTTATGCTATCCTAGGTATTCCTTGAAGAGGTGGGGTTTCAGGTGTCTCCGGAAGGTGGTGATTGACTCCGCTGTCCTGGCGTCGTGAGGGAGCTTGTTCCACCATTGGGGTGCCAGAGCAGCGAACATTTTTGACTGGGCTGAGCGGGAACTGTGCTTCCTCAGAGGTAGGGAGGCGAGCAGGCCAGAGGTGGATGAACGCAGTGCCCTTGTTTGGGTGTAGGGCCTGATCAGAGCCTGAAGGTATGGAGGTGCCGTTCCCATCACAGCTCCGTAGGCAAGCACCATGGTCTTGTAGCGGATGCGAGCTTCAACTGGAAGCCAGTGGAGAGAGCGGAGGAGCGGGGTGACGTGAGAGAACTTGGGAAGGTTGAACACCAGACGGGCTGCGGCGTTCTGGATGAGTTGTAGGGGTTTAATGGCACAGGCAGGGAGCAGGATTCAGGGGGGAGGAGGATTCAGGAGGGAGGAGAAGGTGGCAAAAAGCTTCCTAGGGTTAGAGGCAGATGCTTGGAATTTAGAGTGGTAGAAAGTGGCTTTAGCAGCATAGACAGAAGAGGAAAATGTAGAGAGGAGGGAGTGAAAGGATGCCAGGTCCGCAGGGAGGCGAGTTTTCCTCCATTTCCGCTCAGCTGCCCGGAGCCCTGTTCTGTGAGCTCGCAATGAGTCGTCGAGCCACGGAGCAGGAAGGGAGGACCGAGCCGGCCTGGAGGATAGGGGACATAGAGAGTCAAAGGATGCAGAAAGGGAGGAGAGGAGGGTTGAGGAGGCAGAATCAGGAGATGGTTTGAGCAGAGGGAAGAGATGATAGGATGGAAGAGGAGAGAGTAGCGGGAGAGAGAGAGCGAAGGTTGGGACGGCACAATACCATCCGAGTAGGGGCAGAGTGAGAAGTGTTGGATGAGAGCGAGAGGGAAAAGGATACAAGGTAGTGGTCAGAGACTTGGAGGGGAGTTGCAATGAGATTAGTGGAAGAACAGCATCTAGTAAAGATGAGGTCAAGCGTATTGCCTGCCTTGTGAGTAGGGGGGGGGAAGGTGAGAGGGTGAGGTCAAAAGATGAGAGGAGTGGAAAGGAGGCAGAGAGGAATGAGTCAAAGGTAGACGTGGGGAGGTTAAAGTCACCCAGAACTGTGAGAGGTGAGCCATCCTCAGGAAAGGAACTTATCAAGGCGTCAAGCTCATTGATGAACTCTCCAAGGGAACCTGGAGGGCGATAAATGATAAGGATGTTAAGCTTGAAAGGGCTGGTAACTGTGACAGCATGGAATTCAAAGGAGGCGATAGACAGATGGGTCAGGGGAGAAAGAGAGAATGTCCACTTGGGAGAGATGAGGATTCCAGTGCCACCACCCCGCTGGCCAGATGCTCTCGGGGTATGCGAGAACATGTGGGCAGACGAGGAGAGAGCAGTTGGAGTAGCAGTGTTTTCTGTGGTAATCCATGTTTCCGTCAGTGCCAAGAAGTCGAGGGACTGGAGGGTAGCATAGGCTGAGATTAACTCTGCCTTGTTGGCCGCAGACCGGCAGTTCCAGAGGCTGCCGGAGACCTGGAACTCCACGTGGGTCGTGCGCGCTGGGACCACCAGGTTAGAGTGGCAGCGGCCATGCGGTGTGAAGCGTTTGTATGGCCTGTGCAGAGGGGAGAGAACAGGGATAGACAGACACATAGTTGACAGGCTACAGAAGAGGCTACGATAATGCAAAGGAGATTGGAATGACAATTGGACTACACGTCTCGAATGTTTAGAAAGTTAAGCTTACGTTGCAAAAATCTTATTGACTAAAATGATTAAAATGATACAGTACTGCTGGCTGGTGAAGTAGGCTAGCTAGCAGTGGCTGCGTTGTTGACTTTGTTTGAAAGTGTAGCTGGCTATGTAACATCGATAGTTTCAGTGCTACACCTTATCATGATACAAAGGCAACTATGTAGCTAGCTAACACTACCAAACCTGGCTAGCTAACCTCGATAATTACTCTAAACTACACAATTATCTTAGATACAAAGACAGCAAAGACAACTATGTAGCTAGCTAACACTACACTAATCAAATCGTTCCGTTGTAATTTATTAGTTTCTATAGTGCTGCTAGTCGGTAGAAGTTGGCTGGCTAGCTAGCTAGCAGTTGTTGACTAAGTAGGAGAACGGTGACGCGGCGGACGAAAATAGCTGGCTAGCTAACCTCGATAATTACTCTAAACTACACAATTATCTTTGATACAAAGACAGCTAAGTAGCTAGCTAAAAAAATTGCTCAGATCAAACAAATCAAACCGTTGTAATGTAATGAGATGTAATATTACCTGCGGAGCGAAGTGCAGCACGACTACTCGCTCCAGTTCTCTTTTTACATACACTACCCGTCAAAAGTTTTAGAACACCTACTCAGTCAAGTGTTTTTCTTTATTTTTACTATTTTCTACATTGTAGAATAATAGTGAAGACATAAAAACTATTAAATAACACACATGGAATCATGTAGTAACCCAAAAAATATTTTAGATTTGAGATTCTTCAAGTAGCCACCCTTTGCCGTGATGACAGTTTTGCACACTCTTGGCATTCTCTCAACCAGATTCACCTGGAATGCTTTTCCAATCGTCTTGGAGTTCCCACATATGCTGAGCACTTGCTGGCTGCTTTTACTTCTCTCTGCGGTCTGACTCCATCCCCTCTTGTACTCCCTGTTCACTCATGATTGCATGGCCAGGCACGACTCCAACGCCATCAAGTTTGCCGATGACACAACAGTGGTAGGCCTGATCACCGACAACGATGAGACCGCCTATAGGGAGGAGGTCAGATACCGGGCCATGTGGTGCCAGGACAACATCCTCTCCCTCAACGTGATCAAGTCAAAGGAGATGATTGTGGACTACAGGAAAAGGAGGCCCGAGCACGCCCCCATTCTCATTGATGGGGCTGTAGTGGAACAGGATGGGAGCTTCAAGTTCCTTGGTGCCCACTTCACCAACAAACTATCATTGTCCAAACTAGAGGTCGATTTAATTAGGGCCGATTTTCAGGTTTTCATAACAATCGGTAATCGGCATTTTTGGAGGCCGATTATGGCCGATTACATTGCATTCCACGAGTAGACTGCTGTTACACAAGTGCAGCAAGGAGCCAAGGTAAGTTGCTAGCTAGCATTAAACTTATCTAATAAAAAAACAATCAATCTTCACATAATCACTAGTTAACTACACATGGTTGATGATATTACTAGTTTATCTAGCTTGTCCTGTATTGCATATAATCAATGCGGTGCCTGTTAATTTATCATCAAATCACTGCCTACTTCGCCAAACGGGTGATTTAACAAAAGCACAATCGTTGCGTGAATGTACCTAACCATAAACATCAATGCCTTTCTTAAAATCAATACACAGAAGTATATATTTTTTTAAACCTGCATATTTAGTTAGAAGAAATTCATGTTAGCAGGCAATATTAACTAGGGAAATTGTCACTCCTCTTGCGTTCATTGCACGCAGAGTCAGGGTATATGCAACATTTTGGGCCGCCTGGCTCGTTGCAAACAAATTTGCCAGAATTGTACATAATTATGACATAACATTGAAGGTTGTGCAATGTAACAGCAATATTTAGAGTTGGGGTTGCCACCCGTTCTATAAAATACGGAACGGTTCTTTATTTCACCGAAAGAATAAACGTTTTGTTTTCGAAATGATAGTTTCCGGTTTTCACCATATTAATGACCAATGGCTCGTATTTCTGTGTGTTATGATATTATAATTAAGTCTATGATTTGATAGAGAAGTCTGACTGAGCAGCGGTAGGCAGCAGCAGGCTGGTAAGCATTCATTCAAACTTTACTGCGTTTGCCAACAGCTCTTAGCAATGCTTGCTTCACAGCGCTGTTTATGACTTCAAGTCTATCAACTGCTGAGATTAGGCTGGCAATACTAAAGTGCCTATTAGAACATCCAATAGTCAAAGGCATATGAAATACAAATGGTATAGAGAGAAATAGTTGACGCGTCATAATAACTACAACCTAAAACTTCTTAACTGGGAATATTGAAGAACTGGGAATATTGAACCACCAACTTTCTTTCATATGGTCATGTTCTGAGCAAGGAACTTAAACGTTAGCTTTTTTACATGGCACATATTGCACTTCTACTTTCTTCTCCAACACTGTGTTTTTGCATTATTTAAACCAAAGTGAGCATGTTTCATTATTTATTTGAGACTAAATAGATTTTATTCATGTGTTATTAAGTTAATATAAGTGTTCATTGTTCATTCAGTATTGTTGTAATTGTCATTATTATATGCATGTATGTGCATGGACGCATATGTATGTGTACATGTATGTATGTATGTATGTATGCATGCATACATACATGCATACATACATACATACATGCATACATACATACATACATACATACATACACACAAATCAGTATCGGCGTTGAAAAATCATAATCGGTAGACCTCTAGTCCAAACACACTAAGACAGTCGTGAAGAGGGCACGACAAAGCCTATTCCCCCTCAGGAGACTGAAAAAGAATTCACAGCCTTCCTCTGACACCAAGCAGTGTCAGAGGAAGGCCCTGAAAAAGACTCTAGCCACCCTAGTCATAGACTGTTCTCTCTGCTACCGGAGCGCCAAGTCTAGGTCCAAAAGGCTTCTTAACAGCTTCTAACACCAAGCAATAAGACTCCTGAACAGCTAATCGAAGGGCTACCCAGACCCTCTTTTACGCTGCTGCTACTTTCTGTTTATTATCGATTCCATAGTCACTTTAACTCTACATGTACATATTAGCTCGACTTACCGATGTCTCCTAACATTGACTCTGTACCGGTACCCCCTGTATATCGCCTCGCTACTGTTATTTTACTGCTGCTGTTGAATTATTTACTTTCATTTTCTATTTTTTACTTATTTTTTTTCTTGACTTCTTAAAGCATTGTTTAAGGGCTTGTAAGTAAGCATTTCACTGAAAGGTCTACAGCTGTTGTATTCGGTGTGTGAGACACAACATTTTATTTGACTCATCCCAAACCAACTCAATTTGGTTGAGGTCGGGATTGTGGAGGCCAGGTCATCTGATGCAGCATATGATTCCATATGTGTTTATTTTGTAGTTTTGATTTCTTCACTATTATTCTACAATGTAGAAAATGGTACAAATAAAGGAAAACCCTTGAATGAGTAGGTGTTCTGAAGCTTTTGACCGGTAGTGAATGAGCCCTGTATACACATCACTATACACACAAATATTCACATCAGTATACGAAAGCAAAACACAATCGTAGAAAACAAACACATTATTCATTAAAAACGTCCTCAATCAGCCTTTTTGAATTGCCCTAGAGGCACTAATTCATTCAATTTTATAGAGCCATGGAGATTTTTCCACAAGGTGCAACAAAACGAAAAGCAGGTTTCCCTAACTCAGTGGAGATCGAAGGGCTCTCCAGAGTTAGCCATCCCTGAGACTGAGTCTGTTATCTTGTACGTCCAAGTTAACAATGAAGTTACTGTGAAAGTTTGCAGTAGGGCCTGCCTACTTTCTAATACAAAATACAGTGATGTGTACTGAACCTATCGCTCGTAATAAAGTGTTGTGCGCTATGATAAACCTCATCCAATGGCTTCAATACAGTAGCAGCTGCATTAATATAGACAATATTGCCAAAGTCTATTTCTGCTATTTAATGAAAGGCATGACCTATTCATATAAAAGAAACTCATTTGAATTCTACATTTCTTAACTAACTCATCAGCATGCTTTTTGAAAAAGCTTTTCGTAAATCCAGATGCCCTGATTTTTATAAGTGGGTACAAGATCAATGAGGGCACCATTCAATGTACTTATGCATACTGCAAATAATGATATAATTTAGATGAGAGAAGAGTCGTATCAATCTTTTTTTAGTTTGATTGAATGGTTTAGCTAAGCTGTGTGATAAAAGATCCTCTAGACTACCACTCCTTCAGTAAACCAGGCAGAGAGATCCGGTTTTTCTGGTTGATCGTCACCGCTGGTGGGGCTCCTGCTCAGCCCAAGCCGTGTTACAGCTACACACTTAGTTTTCCAGATGGAGGGTATCATCATAGTGCTCCCACAATCATTACAGTGGGGATACTTAAGGTGATGTTGGGGCGGCAGGTAGCCTAGTGGTTAGAGCATTGGGCCAGTAACTGAAAGGTTGCTAGATCGAATCCCTGAGCTGGCAAGGTAAAAATCGTCGTTCTGCCCCTGAACAAGGCAGTTAACCCACTGTTCCTAGGCCGTCATTGTAAATAAGAATTTGTTCTTAACTGACTTGCCTTGTTAAATAAAGGTTAAAAAGAAATGTTTTGCCATCATTACTCTCAGCAACAGCATTGGCAGCAATTGATGGGATTAATTATCCCAGCCTTCACACGGTGTCTGAGTCACGTGAACGAATCAGGAGGCAGGAATCTGCTGTGTGTGGTGTGTACCCATCCGTCCATGTGTGCGCCGTGCTCATATGTTTATTGTACCCAAATATGACTGTGTGCCTGAAGCTGCTCTTCTGTCCTCAATGTCCTTACCAGTGTCTGTTCATTCAGATATGTGGACAAAATTGAGAAAAAACCTAAACCTTCTGACTGTTCCTGGCAGGAGATGAGAGGGTGTTGCATAGCTACCCGTTGGGCTTACAGTGGCACGAAAAAGTATGGGAACCCTTTGGAATTAACTGAATTTCTGCATAAATTGGTCATAAAATTTGTTCTGATCTTCATCTAAGCCACAACAATAGACAGTCTGCTTAAACTAATAACACCCAAATAATTAAATGTTTTCATGTCTTTATTGAACACACCATGTAAACATTCACAGTGTAGGGTTGAAAAAGTATGTGACTTGCATTTAATAACGGGTTGACACTCCTTTTGACAGAAATAAACTCAACCCAATGTTTTCTGTAGTTGTGGATCAGACCTGCACAACGGTCAGGAAGAATTTTGGACCATTCATCTTTACAAAACTGTTTCAGTTTAGCAATATTCTTAGGATGTCTGGTGTGAACCGCTAAATCGGGTTGAGGTCAGGACTCTGACTGGGCCACTCCAGAAGGTGTATTTTCTTCTGCTGAAGCCGTTCTGTTGTTGATTTACTTTTGTTTTGGGTTGTTGTCCTGTTGCATCACCCAACTTCTGTTGAGCTTCAATTGGCAAACAGCCTTACATTCTCCTGCAAAATGTATAAATAAAGCCCAAAACATGATGCTCCCTCCACCATACTTTACAGTTGGGATGAGGTTTTGATGTTGGTGTGCTGTGCATTTTTTTTCTCCACAGTGTTTTGTGTTCCTTCAAAACAACTCAACTGTAGTGTCATCTGTCCACAGAATATTTTTCCAGAAGCGCTGTGGAACATCCAGGTGCACTTTTGTGAACTTCAGACGTGCAGCAATGTTTTTTTTGTTGTTTTTTTTTGACAGCAGTGGCTGCTTCCATGGTGTCCTCCCATGAACACCATTTCTTGTTTGGTGTTCTACGTATCGTAGACTCGTCAGCAGAGATGTTAGAATGTTCCAGAGATTTCTGTGTCTTTAGCTGACACTAGGATTCTTCTTAACCTCATTGCAAGAGCAGAATGCTCAGTCATCTTTGCAGGACGACCACTCCTAGGGAGAGTAGCAACATTTACTCCATTTATAGACAGTTTGTCTTACCGTGGACTGATGAACATCAAGGCTTTTAGAGATTCTTTTGCAACCCTTTCCAGCGTTATGCAAGTAGACAATTCTTAATCTTAGGTCTTCTGAGATCTCTTTTTGTTCGAGGCATGGTTCACAACAGGCAATGCTTTTTGTGAATAGCAAACTCCAATTTTATGATTTTTTTAAATTATTTTTTTTAAATAGGGCAAGGCAGCTTGAACCAACATCTCCAATCATGTCTCATTGATTGTACTCCAGGTTAGCTGACTCCTGACTCCAATTAGCTTTTGGAAAAGTTATTAGCCTAGGGGTTCACATACTTTTTCCAACCTACACTGTGAATGTTTAAATGATGTATTCAATATAGACAAGAAAAATACAATTTGTTATTAGTTTAAGCACACTGTGTTCATCTATTGTTGTGACTAAGATGAAGATCAGATTAAATCTTTACTAATTTATGCAGAAATACAGGTAATTCCAAAGGGTTCACATTTTCTTGCCACTGTACTGGTGGCCTCCCCTCCACACAAGATGACAACCTCAGGAGAGCTATGGTGAGTTGATCTAAGTTGGTCGTGTTTTCACCAGTACACAGTAGTCTGAAGTGGACTGATATATGGGTCTTGTTAACCAGTGTTATGCGTTTTTCACGGAGAAAAGGAAAGATAAAATACAGAAAAAATATCTTGCTGCGTTTTATATAGTTGAAGTCAGAAGTTTACATACATACACCTTAGCCAAATACATTTAAACTCAGTTTCACAATTCCTGACATTTAATCCTAGTAAAAATTCCCATGTCTTAGGTCAGTTAGGATAACCACTTTATTTTAAGAATGTGAAATATATAAATGAATAATAGTAGAGTGATTTTATTTCAGCTTTTATTTCTTTCATCACATTCCCACTGGGTCAGAAGTTTACATACACTCAATTAGTATTTGGCAGCATTGCCTTTAAATTGTGTAACTTGGATCAAATGTTTTGGGTAGCCTTCCACAAGCTTCAAACAATAAGTTGGGTGAATTTTGGCCCATTCCTCCTGACAGAGCTGGTGTAACTGAGTCAGGTTTGAAGGGCTCCTTGCTCACACACGCTTTTGCAGTTCTGCCCACAAATTTTCTATAGGACTTAGGTCAGGGCTTTGTATTGGCCACTCCAATACCTTGACTTTGTTGTCCTTAAGCAATTTAGCCACAACTTTGGAAGTTTGCTTGGGGTCATTATCCATTTGGAAGACCCATTTGCGACCAAGCTTTAACTTCCTGACTGATGTCTTGAGATGTTGCTTCAATATATCCACATACTTTTCCTCCCTCTGGATGCCATCTATTTTGTGAAGTGCACCAGTCCCTCCTGCAGCAAAGCACACCCACAAAATGATGCTGCCACCCCCGTGCCTCAAGGTTGGGATGGTGTTCCTCGGCTTGCCAGCATCCCCCTTTTTCCTCCAAGCATAACAATGGTCGTTATGGCTAGAGGACATTTCTCCAAAAAGTACGATCTTTGTCCCCATGTGCAGTTGCGCACTGTAGTCTGGACTCGTTTTACTGTGGATATAGATACTCTGGTACCTGTTTATTCCAGCATCTTCATAAGGTCCTTTGCTGTTGTTCTGGGATTTATTTGCACTTTTCGCACCAAAGTACGTTCATCTCTAGGAGACAGAACGCGTCTCCTTCCTGAGCGGTTTGACGGCTGCGTGTTCCAATGGTGTTAATACTTGCGTACTATTGTTTGTACAGATGAACGTGGTACCTTCAGGCGTTTTGGAAATTGCTCCCAAGGATGAACCAGACTTGTGGAGGTCTACAACACACAGGTACACCTCCAATTGACTCAAATGATGTCAATTAGCCTATCAGAAGCTTCTAAAGCCATGACATACTTTTCTGGAATTTTCCAAGCTGTTTAAAGGCACAGTCAACTTAGTGTATGTAAACTTCTGACCCACTGGAATTGTAATACAGTGAAATAATCTGTCTGTAAACAATTGTTGGAAAAATGACTTATCATGCACAAAGTAGATGACCTAACCGACTTGCCAAAACTACAGTTTGTTAACAAGAAATTTGTGGAGTGGTTGAAAAACGAGTTTTAATGACTCCAACCTAAGTGTATGTAAACTTCCGACTTCAACTCTGTGTAATATCAGAAATTAGTACTGAATGTTGCTGATTCCTTCCTGCCTCTTCTCTTTCTGGAAGCTTTTTAGAAGTGAAGTGATGGAATGTAAGTTCTTTACATCTTTAGTCTGTCTCTCCATGGATAGAAGCTCTGCAGATTTAGTTTTTAAACTTACATTTTAAGCTTTTCATTCCCCAAAGCAAGCTTTTCCTCTCCCTACCGCTCACTTGGCACAGTTTCACTGCATTTGTGAGACTCATCTATTTTTATTCAGTTTATCAATACATAATCAAAACTCTGCACCTCAACCTCTGCATGCTTACCTCCCTATTCCTCCCCATCTGAAATGGGCTCCACAGCAATACTCCTGGAAAGAGTAACCTTGTGTCAGCGTCACCCCACCACTCCAGCTCCAAACCGCTATTTGAGAAAATATGATTGATAGAAAAATGATTTATGACGAAGCCAAAGTGTCAAATGCCAAGGTCTCCAGAAGACTACTGTAGGCATGGACATGTAGGACCACTCAGTTCTCTGGGTCCTCATGCTAACCCAAATGCAGCCTACAGGATACAATGTGAATCTTATATCAATGAAATAACTATTCTGTTTTCTACCATATTTTCATTGAATAAGACCTACAGTGCCTTAAAAGTATTCGCAGCTCTTGACTTTTTGTTTGTTTTACAGCCTGAATTTAAAATTGATTGATGTGTTTTTGTCATTGGCCTATACACAATACCCCATAATGTGAAAGTGGAATTATGAATTATTATTTTTTACAAATGAGTTAAAAATGAAAGGCTGAAATATCTTCAGTCAATAAGCATTCAACCCCTTTGTTATGGCAAGCCTGAGTAAAAATGTGCTTTGTTATGGCAAGTAGGTCACAAGATGCATGGACTTACTGTGTGCAACAGTGTTTAACATGGTTTTTGTATGACTACCTCATCTCTGTACACCACACATAGTTATTTGTAAAGTTCTTCAGTCGAGCAGTGAATTTCAAACACAGATTCAACCACAACAACCAGCGAGGTTTTCCAAGGCCTCGCAAAGAAGGGTCCGTATTGGTAGATGGGTAGGGGAAAAAAGCAGACATTCAATATCTCTTTGAGCATGGTGAAGTTATTAATTACACGTTGGATGGTGTCAATACAAAAATATATATTTTTCTGACTACTTTGCCGGTAAGGGATTTCACTGAGGCCAATGGTGACTTTAAAACAGTTTGAGTTTAATGGCAGTGAAAACTGAGGATGGATCAACAACATTGTACTTACTCCACAATACTAACCTAACTGACAGAGTGAAAAGAAGGAATCCTGTACAGCAGGTATTCCCAAACTGGGGTAGGGGGTAGGCGTGCATTCTTGGCTTTTCTTTCCGTCACATTTTCAAACAGTACATTTTATGTTTTCCAACGGGGCTATACATTTGGGTGAGGTTTTTTTTCTCGCCGGAGTAGCCTCTTTTCACTGCCAAAAATAAAATCAAACCAAAAGCAACAGATACCATTAATAAGAAGGGGCTAGAAGAGTCTTACTGTATATGGTGAGCTACCGAGTGGCTAGGACAGGCAAGCTACATACTATTGTGGAGGGCTTAATTCTTCCTGCTGCTGGGACAATGCTGGGTGAAAAGGCCCAAAAAACTATGCAGACAATTCCTTCATCAAACACTTTCATGATGCGTCAGTGACATGGTAGGAGATGTTTTGAAACAATTACTGCTTTGCATATAAGTCAGTGAATTATGTTACAGCTGGATGAGTCAACAGACATGGCCGGCCTGGCACAGCTTCTGGTATATGTCCGTTACGTTTATGGGGGGGGGGGGGGGGGGGTCAATTTAGGAACACATCCTCTTCTGCAAACCACTGGAAACCAGGACAACATGAGAGGATATTTTTAAAGTACTGGACAGATTTGTGACATCAAATGGACTTTGGTGGTCAAGATGTGGTATCTGTACTGATGGCGCAAAAGCCATGACAGGGAGACATAGTGGAGTGATGGCGCGCATTCAAGCAGTTGCTCCCGACGCCACTTGGGTACACTGCAGCATCCACCGAGAGGCTCTTGCTGCCAAGGGAATGCTTGAAAGATGTTTTGGACACTACAGTGAAAATGGTAAACTTTTTTAAAGCAAGGCCCCTGAACTCTTGTGTATTTTCTGCATTATGCAATATGGGCAGCGACCATGTAATGTTTTTACAACATACAGAAGTGCGCTGGTTATCAAGGGGCAAAGTATTGACACGTTTTTTAAAAATTGAGACGAGCTTAAAGTTTTGTTTACTGACCATAATTTTCACTTGTCTGACCGCTTGCATGATGACGAGTTTCTCACACGACTGGCCTATCTGGGTGATGTTTTTTCTCACCTGAATGATCTGAATCTAGGATTACAGGGACTCTCTGCAACTATATTCAATGTGCGGGACAAAATTGAGGCTATGATTAAGAAGTTTGAGCTCTTTTTCTGTCTGCATTAACAAGGACAGCACACAGGTCTTTACATCATTGTATGATTTGTTTTGTGTGCAAATGAACTCAAGCTTACGGATAATGCCAAATGTGATATAGCGAAGCACTGAAGCATGATTCATCACTCCAGAGAACACGTTTCCATTGCTCCAGAGTCCAATGGCGGCAAGCTTTACACCACTCCAGCCAATGCTTTGCATTGCGCATGCTGATCTTAGGCTTGTGTGCTGCTGCTCGGCCATGGAAACCCATTTCATGAAGCTGACGTTGCTTCCAGAGGCGAGTTTGGAACTTGGTAGTGAGTGTTGCAACTCAGGACAGACACGCTTCAGCAACCGCGCTGCAGCCCTCAGCATTTCAATTCTGTGAGCTTGTGTGGCCTACCACTTTGCGGCTGAACCGTTGTTGCTCCTAGACATTTCAACTTCACAATAACAACGTTGAAGTTGACATTTTTAAATGGTTGGGTAGGGTTTAAGTGTAGGGACGTACCAAGGTTCCCAGATGGCACTAACCCTCGGTGAACAGCGTCAAGTACTCATACCGCTAGTTACCGCTAGTTAGCTGGCTAGCAAGCACTCATCATGGAAATGGCGGTGATGAAACGTGATTTTGGACCAGTCCCTGACAAGTGACAATCCATACACCAAAATGTTGCTTCAAAGTGCTATTGTAACCTGCTATGTTTTTTTGTGTCTCTGAAAATATTTGAATGACAGAGCTTGAGGAATACCCTTTGCAAAGATCAAATATAACGCACGAGATTTTGCGGCCTTCACGAAAGGGCTGTAGTCAACGTTACCACAGAGATGAACGTTTAGCACGGCACTTGCTTTACATTTAGGCATAGCATCCATGGTTTGCTACGACACCCCAAACCCTACCATGACACCCCACACCCTACCATGACACTTCACGTAACTGTATATAGCCAGTGCACATTTTTTGGCACTTTGTTGAGCTGTCAAGCTTCTATTGACTCGGCACGCACCGTAGAAGCACCAACAGTTCGTTTGCAGTAGTTCACTCCTCTTCGACTGTGGTGATGTGCAGTTCGAACGATTCGTTCGTTTTGAACGACTCTCTTTACTGACTCGAGAATCCTAATTCGTTTTTCAGAGTGACTTGTTCATTTTCGTCGTTTGTCTGACCTGCTGGCGAGCAATGCATTCCGCCAAAAGTCGTTCACAATCCAGTCCAGTTGCGGCCACTACTAGACCTAGCAATCAACAAATGTGCATTGTTTGAAAGTACACTTTTACAAGTGTCAGTCACATGACAGCTCCAATAAGCCCTTTATGGCAGAGATATGTATATAATGATATGGTCATGTCTCCGCCCTAACAATGGGAGTCATTGGCGGGAAGGCAGGCGACAAGTTTGTCCAAAATAATCCCATAGAAACGTATTGAGCTTATTTTGGGCAGATTTTGGCGAGAATGAAAGCACTTGCTTCGCCTATTCCTCTGCTTGTGGTGAACGAGAGGCTTGTAGAATCATGACTCTTTCGAGTTTTCAGTTCATTGTTCGCCATTAAGGGGTCCTCCATGCTCTGGGCATTAGTAACTCAAATTAACGAAATTAGTCAAAAGATTTGTTATGACTGAAGGAGTCTCAGATCAGTCAGGAAAAAGAGCCAAACTTCCCATCACTATCTGACTGGTGTAGTTGTGTTTGATGATAGTGTCCAACCAAGGCAAGATGGGTTTATAGTCATGTAAAGAGCGTGCTCTTCAGGAAAAATTATCGAATTTAAAAGAAATATAATTTAAGACAGCGTTTTCTACATCTTATGTAGGTTATTTTTGGTGGATTAAACGCAGACACAAATACATCCATAAAAGGCTAATATTAGCCTATTTTGTGTTTGTTAGTCTACTGATAAATCGGTCGGGCTATAGTTGAGATGAGCAAGATGCAAGTCTGCACTCACACAGTCACACACAGTATCTGCACATGGGTTTGCTTCACGCTCTTCAGTGTAGTAGCCACAGGACCAAAACAGTGGAGAAATTGAGCCTCACTCTTCAACACTCTTAGTTGTTGCGGAAATTGACCCACTATGCTGTTTACTTTCTACATCACTGAGTCGACCTTTTTTAAAAGGTTTTTTTGTTGAGTGGCTGAAGTGAAGATGAATGTGTTCTTAATCATACATCTCATCAAGTTGCCTGTAGGGCTATTACTGCCATATTAAGCATATTTTATTTCAGAAGGCTAATATGTTTGTTTGGCTTGGTGCCTTTTTTCGCTTAACGGGAAATTTTGGCAGAGTGCAAAGCTCAGATCTAAATCTGTTACCCTTTTAAACCAAGTAAACCTCGGAATGTTCTTGTTGGGTCCACCCCATTAGACAGAGTTGAGGTCTTTGCTGTACAGAGAATGTGACGTTGGGGAGTTTCACAAGTATGTTTATAGAGACTCATCACCTGATTGTATCTTTTGAAGTGCATATCCTCTGCCATGTCTCGTCTTGAGATGATGTGCAATCCCCTACACTTTCCATCATCTGTTTTGTTTTTCTAGTTCAGTACTGTAATAAAATATAAACCTTCCTTTTGATTGAAGTCAAGTACCTACTCTTGATTTAAAGGCTTGTCGCTTAACTGTTGCGGTTTCACTACATAGCCTTCCTTTGCCAATGGCCATTTATTTAGATTAATGGAATTACATGGCAGAGTTTTATGAGCATACATTTGTACAGTCTCCCTATGTTATTAGCACATTTGTCGTCCTAGTCTCCTATGTGGGGGTAAAAGTGGGCCTCTCTTCTCCATGCCAGTTCTGGAGTTTGCCCTGCTGACCACATGAGTATGTTAAACATTAGCTATCACCACTCACCTCTCTGACTTCACTATTGAACAGGTATAGACCGAGACATTACTGCAGCTGAGGGGAAAGAATGAGAGCGGGAGAGGGTGAATAAGAAAGCCACTAAAAGGAGAACGAGGACAAGGGAGAGAGGAGAAGACAGGGATTTTCTCTCTGACCTTGGGGTATTTTGTCTGGAGCCTGTCTGTATTTTCTAATTCAGAGGAAATGGATCCACAGACCCCTCTCTGAGTTGCTCAGGTCAGTGATGCTTTATCTTACCCCGTTTGACGAAGTCTGACTGGCTTATCAATACTATGTTTATAGTATACGGTACAAAAATATAAACATGCAACAATTTCTAAGATTTTACTGAGTTACAGTTCATATAAGGAAATGTCAATTCAAATGAATTCATTAGGCCCTAATCTAATGAATTTAATTTGACTGGGAATACACATATGCATCGGTTTGTCACAGATACCTTAACAAAAAAAGGTAGGGCCGTGGATCAGATAAACAGTTAGTATCTGGTGTGACCACCATTTGCCTCATGCAGTGCGACACATCTACTTTGCATAGTTGATCAGGCTGTTGATTGTGGCCTGTGAATGTTGTTTCACTCTTCATTGGCTGTGCGAAGCTGCTGGATATTGGCGGAAACTGGAACACCCTGTTGAACAGGTCAATCCAGAGCACCCCAAACATGCTCAATGGGGGACATGTCTGAGAATGCAGGCCATGGACGAACAGGGACATTTTCAGCTTCCAGTAATTGTGTACATATCCTTATGACATGTGGCCGTGCATTATCATACTGAAACATGAGGTGATGGCGGCGGATGACTGGCACGACAATGGGCCTCAGGATCTCATCATGGTATCGCTGTGCATTCAAATTGCCATCGACAAAATGCAATTGGGTTTGTTATGCCTGCCCATACCATAACCCCACCGCCACAATGGGGCACTCTGTTCAAAACGTTGACTTAAGCAAACCACTCGCCCACACAACGCCATACGCGTGGTCTGCGGTTGTGAGGCCGGTTGGACGTACTGCCAAATTCTCAAACTACTTTGAAGGCGGCTTATGGTAGAAATTAACATTCAATTATCTGGCAACAGCTCTGGTGGACATTCCTGCAGTCAGCATGCCAAATGCACTCTACCTCAACTTGAGACATCTTGGGCATTGTGTTGTGACACAACTGCACATTTTAGAGTGTGCTTTTATTGCGCAAGGTGCACTTGTGTAATGACACGCTTCTTAATATGCCACACCTGTTGGATGGATTATCTTGGCAAATGAGAAATGCTCATTGACAAGGATGTATGCACGTTTGTGCACAGAATTTGAGAGAAATAAGCTGTTTGTGTGTATGGATAATCTCTGGGATCTTTTATTTCAGCTCATGAAACATGGGACCAACACTTCACATGTTGCATTTATATTTTTGTTCAGTATAGTTTTAGGTTTTCTTGTGGTTTCTGCCTAATAGTGCCTATGTGAGGTGCTCTACCTTTTTTTATTTTGGCAGATTTATTTTTACGCTTTGTCTCTTGAGCAGTTTCTTTGGGAGCTTATCTTGTGTTTGTGCATTGGGCTATTAAACCAGCCTGTTTTAGATGCCCAGCCAATGAATGTGTGAACACAAGCTGTCGCCCAACAAAGACCACCCGGTGAGCGCGCTAGTTGGCAGCTCCACTCGCTGAATGCTTAGTGAGCCCTTCTAGTGCTTGAATATAAGTGCCTAGCTTCTTGGGTTTTAATGGTGATGTTAAATGTGACTCTTCAAGGAAAAGTGATGGTGGCTAAAGTAAAATCTAGTGTATTTTTATCATTGCCGGACATTGCTGCTCCACATTAGCTGTCAGTTCAGGTTATTTGTTCATGGACTGTGGCTGCCTGCTGGGTGTTTCATTGATGTTTGGTTTAGAGGTTGACCGATTTTTTTATTTGTATTATTATTATTTTTTTGTATTTTTTTGTTTGAAATTTTTATTTTTTTTATTTTATGATTTTTCAACGCCGATACCGACTATTGGAGGACCAAAAAAAGCCGACGCCGATTAATCGGCCTTTTTTAAAATTGTGTATTTATTTGTAATAATTACAATTACAACAATACTGAATGAACAGTTATTTTAACTTAATATAATACATCAATAAAATCAATTTAGCCTCAAATAAATAATGAAACATGTTCAATGTGGTTTAAATAATGCAAAAACAAAGTGTTGGAGAAGAAAGTAAAAGTGCAATATGTGCCATGTAAGAAAGCTAACGTTTAAGTGCCTTGCTCAGAACATGGGAACATATGAAAGCTGGTGGTTCCTTTTAACATGAGTCTTCAATATTCCCAGGTAAGATGTTTTAGGTTGTAGTTATTATAGGACTATTTCTCTATACGATTTGTATTTCATATACCTTTGACTATTGGATGTTCTTATAGGCACTTTAGTATTGCCAGTGTAACAGTATAGCTTCTGTCCCTCTCCTCGCTCCTACCTGGGCTCAAACCAGGAACACATCGACAACAGCCACCCTCGAAGCAGCGTTACCCATGTAGAGCAAGGGGAACAACTACTCCAAGTCTCAGAGCGAGTGACGTTTGAAACGCTATTAGCGCGCACCCACTAACAAGCTAGCCATTTCACATAGGTTACACCAGCCTAATCTTGGGAGTTGACAGGCTTGAAGTCATAAACCGCAATGCATTGCGAAGAGCTGCTGGCAAAACGCACGAAAGTGCTGTTTGAATAAACGCTTACGAGCCTGCTGGTGCCTACCACCGCTCAGTCAGACTGCTCTATCAAATCATAGACTTAATTATAATATAATAAACACACAGAAATACGAGCCTTAGGTCATTAATATGGTCGAATCTGGAAACTATCATCTCGAAAACAAAACGTTTTTTCATTCAGTGAAATACGGAACCGGTCCGTATTTTATCTAACGGGTGGCATCCCTAAGTCTAAATATCCCTGTTACATTGCACAACCTTCAATGGTATGTCATAATTATGTAAAATTCTGGCAAATTAGTTCGCAACGAGCCAGGCAGTGAACGCAAGAGCAGTGACACATGTTAGCAGGCAATATTAACTAAATATACAGGTTTAAAAATATATACTTGTGTATTGATTTTAAAGAAAGGCATTGATGTTTATGGTTAGGTACATTGGTGCAACGACAGTGCTTTTTTTGCAAATGCGCTTGTTAAATCATCACCCGTTTGTCGTAGGCTGTGATTCGATGAGAAATTAACAGGCACCGCATAGATTTTATGCAACGCAGGACACGTTAGATAAACTAGTAATATCATCAACCATGTGTAGTTAACTAGTGATTATGTTAAGATTGATTGTTTTTTTTTATAAGATAAGTTTAATGCTAGCTAGCAACTTAACTTGGCTTCTTGCTGCCCTCGCGTAACAGGTAGTCAGCCTGCCATGCAGGCTCCTCATGGAGTGCAATGTAAGGCAGGTAGTAACCAGAAGGTTGCAAAAACGAATCCCCCCTGAACAAGGCAGTTAACCCCCGTTCCTAGGCCGTCATTGAAAATAAGAATTTGTTCTTAATCTGACTTGCCTAGTTAAATAAATCTGTGGCCAAAAATACTGATTACCGATTGTTATGAAAACGTGAAATCGGCCCTAATTAATCGGCCGTTCCGATTAATCGGTCGACCTCTAGTTTGGTTCTATACTGTAATTCCATAATTGACAGAATTCTATTGATCTTTGCTGGATCTCCACTCAGCAGATGAGTTTTCTCACTTGGGTTGAAATCTGACATGAAGAGACCCCACATGACTTTCCAGTCTAGGTGGCATTGTTGTTCCCCACAGGAGGGAGGAACACTTTACTACGACATAGGCCTACTTTTGTATTTTGGCAAATCCCTGTCAGGTGTTTTGTTTAACATACAGTGCCTAGTGAAAGTCTACACACCCCTTGCACAGTCTTCACATTTTGCAGTTTGAAATTAGGATTAATTGGGATTTTGTGGTTCTTCATTTGGATTTTTTTTAATTTGGATTTTTTTCCTAACGATCTACACAATCTACCTCACATTTTTTTACGTACTTTTTTTTTGAAAAAAAGACCCCCAGCAATAAAAGATTGATTGTGTACAGTACCAGTCAAAAGTTTGGACACACCTACTCATTCAAGGTTTTCCTTTTATTTTTTACTATTTTCTACATTATAGAACAATAGTGAAGACAGCAATACTATGAAACTATGAAAAAACACATGGAATCATGTAACCAAAAAAGTGTTCAACAAATCAAAATATATTTGAGATTCTTCAAAGTAGCCACGCTTTTTCTTGACATCTTTGCACACTTTTGGCATTCTCTCAACCAGCTTCATAAGGAATGCATTTCAATTAACAGGTGTGCCTTATTAAAAGTACATTTGTTGAATTACTTTCCTTAATGCGTTTGAGCCAATCAGCTGTGTTGTGACAAGGTAGGGGTGGTATACAGAAGATAGCCCTATTTGGTAAAAGACCAAGTCCATATTATGGCAAGAACAGCTCAAATAAGCAAGGAGAAACAACAGTCCATCATTACTAAAAGACATGAAGGTCAGTCAATACAGACAATTTCAAGAACTTTGAAAGTTTCTTCAAGTGCAGTCGCAAAAAACGTCAAGCACTATGATGAAACTGGCTCTCATGAGGACCGCCAGAGGTTACTGCACCTCCGATTACAGACCAAATAAATGCTTCAGAGTTCAAGTAACTGACACATCTCAACATCAACTCTTCAGAGTAGATTGCGTGAATCGGACTTCAGTGTTGAATTGCTGCAAAGAAACCACTACATAAGGACACCAATAAGACGAAGAGACTTGCTTGGGCTAAGAACACAAGCAATGGACATTAGACCAGTGGAAATCTGTCCTTTTGGTTTGATGAGTCCAAATGTGAGATTTTTGGTTCCAACTGCCATGTCTTTGTGAGACGCAGAGTAGGTGAACGGATGATCTCATGTGTGGTTCCCACCGTGAAGCAGGGAGGAGGATGTGTGATGGTGTCGGGGTGCTTTGCTGGTAACACTGTCTGATTTATTTAGAATGCAAGGCATTCTTAACCAGCATGGCTACCACAGCATTCTGCAGCGATACACCATCCTGCCTGTCCTTCATCCCAAATATCTCCAAGCCTTATGAGCTCTTTTCTATGCTATATAAACAAATATTTGGGTTGAAGAACAGGTGGAAACACGTGAGGTTTGCCAGACTTTTACAGGATTGCACAGGCGTTATAACAGCAAAAACAAGTTTGTTTTAAATTTGTCCTGGTCTAGGATAACTTAAGATTGATGTATATTATTAGTCCGAATGTTGTTATGCTATGGCTACCCTCCTGGCAGATGTGATTTGGAACGAATATAATTTAAATAGATAATATAAACACATTTATTATGGGGCTATGAGAAGATAAAGGATGTATACAGTTGAAATGGTCAAGTTGTCCTAGGTTCCACACTACAGTATCTTTATTTAAAAACCTCAGCCTTTTTTGGGGGTACTAAGATAACATACAGTATGGAATTGTTTTAAGATAGTCACACCATGGATCATTTAGGTATTTGATTTTGAATTTTAGGACCCCTTTATGTTTTTTATTTTATTTATTATTTTAAAAACATTTAAATTGGCCTTTAGTACTATAGCCCATAGAAACGCATTGAATTACACGTTCATAAATTGCTAAAAAGACAGTAAAAAAATAAATAGAAGGAATATGTTTTTGAAGTGTCTGTCCTATATCTAGGAGATATGAGGCTCAGGATTTGTTATTTTTTTGTTGACACATTTAACTCCTTTTTTGGGGGGGGGGGGGCACAAAAACCCTAACCCAATGGGTTACCTTGAGGTGACACTTGTGGGGGTCGTAGAGAACAACGGAGAACACTGTTCGTGAGTCTCCCCTTTCCATGGGGAGGTCATATTAGTTTGACGCTCAAATGGTTCAGTCACTACAGACCGAAGTTGGCACAGCATTACCAACTTCAGACGAGTCCTGTGACACTTGCGGGGGTTGTAAAGCAAAACGTAGAACACCACCGTGTGGTCATATTAGTTTGTAGACCAAACCGTACAGATGTTTTCGTGAGAAGACCGATTTTTGGGATGTCTCATGGTCTGACAAACACTGCTGCAGCTTGGCCACGTTCCACTGCAGATGCTGTAAAGGATTTCATATTGTTCTGACATGCAGTGGGTTAGGTGTTTGTCACCTGGATCCGTTGACTCCGCCCGCTCGCTGCTGATAATTATACACTGGGTTAAACTAATGGTAGACAAAATCAATCAGTAGAGCCAATATAATTACTGGCTTATGAAAACACTTCTCTCAGGAAGCAAAGTTTTTAAAATATATTTTTGTTGTGCTCTTAAAGATCTATGCTCCCCCAATCTTTCTATCCCAGGTCCTCATTTAAAAAAACAGCCCGAGCTATAGGTTGGCGACCCGGGTGATTTTAAAAGGATTGTCCTAGAAAAATAATTTAATTTGTTAACTTTGCAGTTGGACTGAATATGTGTGGTTTATATATGTGCATGCATATTCACTTCAGTGTACAAAACATTAGGAGCACCTGCTCTTTCCATGATAGACTGACCAGGTGAATCCAGGTGAATGCTATTATCCCTTATTGATGTCACTTGTTAAATCCACTTCAATCAGTGTGGATGAAGGGGGAGAGACAGGTTAAAGAAGGATTTTTAAACCTTGTGACGTGGACTGTGTGCTATTCAGAGGGTGAATGGGCAAGACAACAGATTTTAGTGCCTTGAAAGGACTGGACTGATATGCCAACCCTTAGGGGTGATTATCAGAATGGGACTAAGTGAACCAAAAATGTTGTCAGTCAATCCTGCCTGAGTAAGATGGCTCACATCAGTCTTACTAGGAGTAACAAAATGGCTTGCTGCTCTAAAGGGGAGTTCATCTCCCTCCAACTCATCACATGCTATGATAACCTGTCAGCCCAACGGGCTATACCATTGGACATGTCTCACGCTAGTTTTAATCCTAAAGGTTAGGTGCCAGTCTGTTTTTGTTAACGGTGTTCTGTGCTTATCTGGGATATCAGAGTTCAGTCAATTTCCACAGAGAGGGACTCTGTCTTTACTGTGTGCTAATCTGATTTGCATTTGTGTGTGGATCCTCTGACTGCTGTTCTCCTCTGAACTTTGAACTATGGCCCTTTCTCAGTTGAGGGAAGGCAAATAGAGGATGGGCTGAATGCACATTTTTGAAAGCTACATACATTACATTTACATTTTAGTCATTTAGCAGATGCTCTTATCCAGAGCGACTTACAGTAGTGAACGCATACATTTCATACATTTTTTTTCTGTGCTGGCCCCCCGTGGGAATACATGCATGCATGCATGCATACATACATACATACATACATACATACATACATACATACATACATACATACATACATACATACATACATACATACATACATACACTACCGTTCAAAAGTTTGGGGTCACTAAGAAATGTCTTTGTTTTTGAAAGAAAAACACATTTTTTTTTGTCCATTTTAAAATAAGATCAAATAGATCTGAAATACAGTGTAGACATTGTTATTGTTGTAGCTGGAAATGGCTGATTTAGAAGAAAATTATGGAATATCTACATAGGCGTACAGAGGCCCATTATCAGCAACCATCACTCCTGTGTTCCAATGGCACGTTGCGTTAGCTAATCGAAATTGATCATTTTAAAAGGCTAATTGATCATTAGAAAACCATTTTGCTGTTAGGTTAACACAGCTGGAAACTGTTGTGCCAATTAAAGAAGCAATAAAACTGGCCTTTAGACTAGTTGAGTATCTGGAGCATCAGCATTTGTGGGTTCGATTACAGGCTCAAAATGGCCAGAAACAAAGAAGTCGCATCTTCACTGTTGACGTTGAGACTGGTGTTTTTGCAGGTACTATTTAATGAAGCTGCCAGTTGAGGACTTGAGGTGTCTGTTTCTCAAACTAGACACTCTAATGTAATTGTCCTCTTGCGCAGTTGTGCACCGGGGCCTCCCACTCTCTCTATTCTGGTTAGCGCCAGTTTGCGCTGTTCTGTGAAGGGAGTAGTACACAGCATTGTACGAGATCTTCAGTTTCTTGGCAATTTCTCGCATGGAATAGCCTTCATTTCTCAGAACAAGAATAGACTGACGAGTTTCAGTAGAAAGTTATTTGTTTCTGGCTATTTTGAGTCTATAATCGAACCCACAAATGCTGATGATCCAGTTACTCAACTAGTCTCACTTTTGTCAGCCTGCCAACACGGACGTCTTATTAATTTCCAGCCAATGGCGAAAACAAGGTCTAAAGTTCAGAGTGGCTCCAGTAGTTTGGATCTATCCCCCAGGGATAATGCAGACTTTCATTAGTATATCTGTTTGTACAGCTGGGCATGTGTTGAACCCTGCCCACTGTGCCCATGGCTAAACAACCATGTCTCTGCTCCAAAAGTGCCCAGGATTGATGACATGGCCTGTGTGCTAGGTTCTGCACGATTAATCTATTTCAGATCGAAATTGCAGTATTGACATGTGCAATATCCATATCACGAGGCTATGATTTTCTTTGACACTCCGTTAAAGCTGCAATATGTAACTTTTTGGGCAACCTGAACAAATGTACATAGAAATGTGTTATAGATCTGTCATTCTCATTGAAAGCAAGTATAAGAAGCGTATAAGAATCTGTTCTTAGTGCGTTATTTCTATGCTTCCCGTTCTTTAGTTTTTGCATCTTTTACTTTGGGTTTTGTACACCAGCTTCAATCAGTGTAAACTACAATATTTTGGTTTATGGGCTCGGTATTTCACAGCAGTTTAGATGGTACAATGATTCTATACACTATACCTGCTTGTTTTGTCTCAAAGTAAAATTAAGCTAACTATTACAATTTTAGCAACCAGGAAATGGCAGAGGTATTTCTGCGTAGTGCGTCTTTTAATACATCAAAATCTATACTATGGTAACTCCTCCAATGAGATGCGCTGCTAGACTCTGTTCAATCACTCTCTACATGCACAGAGGATGCTGACCAATCACAAGCAGGCTCCGTCACTCTGCATGGCACGCATATGCTGACCAATCACAAGTGTCCCGGCATGTTGGTGAGAGAGAGAGGGCATTGGTCGTGTTGGAAACATGAGTGCTGCTAGTGCTAACGAGAAGTCGATTTGGTTCCAATGAAGGGCGCATCTTCATTGGAATGGCAGTATTTCGGCTACAGGCCGATGTCAACCAAATGCAAGTGTTGCGCTTGATTGATTGCCGATACATTTTCAGGTTCAAGGGAAAAGGGTCTGCAAAAAAATATTTTGCCCACGCTACAGACTGATATATCGGTCCGCTAATACAGGACAAGTAACGGCCCAGTGCTGCAGCACCCTCAGCAACCCTGCTTCCTTTTTCCCGTGCATGTCTCCATCCCAACGCTGTATAACGAAATTAAGGGAGAAGTTGAAACATGTTGCTTTGAATGACTGGACCAGACTACAATGTTTTGGACACAGGCAGCATCTTGCAATCAGTAGGCTACATGTCCCATCGCGCACCAGCGACTGTAGGGGGCCGGGCGCAATGCACTCTGACACGGTAGCCAGGTGTTTCCTCCAACACATTGGTGCGGCTGGCTTCCGTGTTAAGCGGGCATTGTGTCAAGAAGCAGTGCAGCTTGGCTGGGTTGTGTTTTAACCGTGTCTGATGGTATTACTAGGTGTTTGAAAATCGACCTTTGCCTCTCCCGAGTCCGTAAGGGAGTTGCAGTGATGGGACAAGACTAAGCACCAGTTGGATACCATGACATTGGGGAGAAAAAGTGTTTGTTAATATGTAGGTGTAGTAATAATATACAGCCGGTAACAATGTTACAAAAGATTTGGTTCTGTGTTCAGTTAGCACAGTATTTATTCATTTTAGAAGTGATGTTCTCTATCCTGACACTTGTTTTAACCATGTCTGATGGAATTACTAAGTGTTTGAAACTCGCAATTCACAATCACAATATCTGGGGCCCCCCCCCCAAAAAAATCGCAATTAGATATTTTGTCCAAATCATGCACCCTACCGTATGCCACCATGTGTTTTTTTTACCTGACGTGTCACGTGTGTGCAGCTCACCCCGTCTTACCCTCGCCTGCTCTTACCTCAGTAAGAATAGGATGCTGCCCACCTGCTTTCTTTTGTTGGGGCCCTTCAGCTCACTTTCGCCCCTATGACTGTTGCTTTGATAACATGCAAAACAAGGAGGCACAAAATGGTGCATTGAGCTGATCTTTTTTGGAGAGAGTAACTAGTGTGCGGTTTCCCAGACCAATCGGAGCAATGCATCCATGGGGTGCGCGTTATTTGCATTAGCCAATCCTAACAATGCGTGTGTCTTCAGAAGTCCTGGGAAAGGCTTTGGACCCGCTGTTGGATTTTGTTAGTGACTGTTAAGATGGAGGACCCAGCAGGACTATTTAGTTGGTATGGAGCAGCAACCGTTGAGACTGAGTCATAGGTTTTGGGTGCAAAATAAGTGGAATTTATTTGACAGTGCAGGTGAAGACTGGCTCCAGAGTTGAGTATTTAACACATTTAGACATGTAAAGAATTGTTGACAAAAATATTTAGCTCGGAAAAACAAACTTACTTGGCCTACAGCAAGATGACCTTGACACAAGGAATAAGGCAAAACGCCTCAATGGCAGAGCTATAGTAGTAACAGCCTGTTACCTGAATGGGGAGACCGAGGACCCTGTAAGGACCTGCCCCAACCTGGCAGAAACCATGCACATTCTCATTGACAATGATGACACACTTGAATGGTGACGTGATTGAACAATTGACTGCACCTTTAAAGCATTTCAATCTACACAGGACCTTCTAATAAGCCTGTTTGCATGGGCAGGAGTTTCGGCTTGACTGGTGACATCACCCGGTGGTAAATTGGTTTATAGACCAATAACAGACATCCAAACCTCTCTGCCAATAACAGATAGTTTAAAGTTTTCCCCTCCCCACTCAGACCACTCCCAGACAGTCATAGCAAAATTCTTACTTGAGAGTTTTTTTGTTAAAATGTATTTTTGTCCATTTTAAAGGACCGCTATTACGGTAAGATACTTAATTGTTACCAATAAATTATTTGATCTAAAAATGGCTGCATTGGCCATTTAATGCAAACAAAGACGTAATTAGCATAAACATTAGCCTAACATTTTAGATAAACAATGAAACACCCCTTAACTGGGATAAACCAATTACAGAAAGGCACGTAACCTGTGGAATTGTTCGCTCTCATCCAGGGTGGCAGAGCGTTGGGCCAGTAACCAAAAGGTTGCTGGTTTGTATCTCCGAACTGACTAGATTATCAAAAAAGTGTATGTACCCTTGAGCAAGGCACTTAACTGTAATTGCTCCAGTAAATTAAATACAAAGGCTAAACATTTTCTAAATAAATGATTACCAGACTCTGGCGTTTGTTCTTTACATCATACAAAGCATAATATTAGAAGGGTTAGTGATTTTAATGTAGCAAGCAAATGTTTGTACCAAACAATCAGTCCTTTTTGTGTGGAAAGAAATGGAGGGAAATGTTCCGACTTAGCGATGGCTCACAGGCACATCGTCAGTAACTTAACGTGGCTCACATGGCCCCCTCTCCTACAGCTCCCCCATCTTAATGGTTTCTGGGTCGTTTGCTCTGTGTGAGTGTCCGGTTAGATAACGTCAGCACTTTCTTCCCTTTCGTTTGATGTCCTGTAGCTGTGCTGTTCTGTGGAGGCTACTGGTGGTTGGTTGATGTTTCTCAGGTCTGGAGGGACAGACAATGGGAACAACCTGCACTTTCAGTGTAGTGACTGGTGGCAAAATGAATAATTCTGATTATTAGTTATGCCTGCGGCACTGAGTATCAAGGTCTATTGCACAGCAACGTAACATGCAACCAGCCTTTTGCTTCTCTGAGTGAGGCTCCAGGCAGGCAGTCTCTTACTGTCATATGTCTGTGGTGGAACATCAGATTTGTAATGGCAAGAACTCCCAAAGACAAGACGGTCACAGCACTTTAGTGTAGGGCGTCTGACCAGACGAAGACATGGATGCAAGGGTGGCGGATCCTTGTTTCGCACAATCTCCTGACCTGGGTAGATCATATGAAACTTCTGTAGCTTTAGTGTACTTGTTCCATTTGTTTGCATAGGCGCTTCCATCCAGTGAAACTTGCACAGCATGCATTGTTGCTTCACGTGTTGATACAGCTGTCTATTTACTGGGTCTTGTTAGCAGCTGCTCAATGCCTAAATGGTATTGACCGGACTGAGATTTGTGTTCAATGCACAGCATTGTGGGTGGGTGGATCATGTTTAGAAAGAAAGCGATTATCCCCATGTTGTGGAGAGCTCAAAGAGGGAATTGTTTTATGGGACTACTGGTTCTATCCTTCTCAAAATTACAATTAGACCAAGCTACAAGGCAAACAAACAAAAATACAACAGATGTTGAAAGTGCACTCACACTACTGCACAATTAGGAATGTTTGTCCTAGTTTCCATTTAGGTCTCTGTTTGGGGTGTGATGGTGATCAGGAGCCCATGTTTCAGTGATTGCCAGTCTCACATCATTGTGCCAATGTGGGACTAGCCTAGCGTTGGGGCAGCCTGGCCTTTTATTAGGCATTGGTCTTTATGCAACTCTTTGCCAGTCAAGCAACAACCTGATGTTTGCTTCCAGAAATGGAGGCTCCCTTGTCTGTATACATTGTTTTCAGCTTCTTGCTAAGCGTGCAATCATCACTATATTAATGGAAAAACAACTTGTTTTCCGTTTTTCTGCTCTTGCCCTGTCGTGAACCATGGACGAACACACAATGCTCCAACCAACCAGTGCCTTTGTCAGCAGAAATGGATAACAGCTGTTGAATTATTCAAATCTTGGCTAAACCTTGTTGGTTTCTCTAGTACAATGATGAATGTTATGGCCTGTGGTAGTTCTGATTTTGATTTAGCTGTCAATCAACAACCCCCGTTGGTATTATTGAATCCCCCCCCCCAAAAAAATAATATATACACACACACACACACACACACACACACATATATACACATACACACACAGAGTACCAGCCAAAAGTTTGGACAGTGTCTGCCGACCCCTCTTGTCTCAACCTCCAGTATTTATGCTGCAATAGTTTGTGTCGGGGGGCTAGGATCAGTCTGTTATATCTGGAGTTTTTATCCAGTGTCCTGTGTGAATTTAAGTATGCTCCCTCTAATTCTCTCCTCCCCTCGGAAGACCTGAGCCCTGGGACCATGCCTCAGGACTATCTGGCCTGATTACTCCTTGCTGTCCCCAGTCCACCTGGTCGTGCTGCTGCTCTAGTTTCAACTGTTCTGCCTGCAGCTATGGAACCCTGACCTGTTCACCGGACGTGCTACCTTGTCCTGGACCTGCTGTTTTCAACTCCCTCTCTCTACCGCACCTGCTGTCTCGAACTCTGAATGCTCGGCTATGAAAAGCCAAGTGACATTTACTCCTGAGGTGCTGACCTGTTGCACCCTCTACAACCACCGTGATTATTATTATTATTTGACCCTGCTGGTCATCTATGAACGTTTGAACATCTTGGCCATGTTCTGTTATAATCTCAACCCGGCACAGCCAGAAGAGGACTGGCCACCCCTCATTGCCTGGTTCCTCTCTAGGTTTCTTCCTAGGTTCTGGCCTTTCTAGGGAGTTTCTCCTAGCCACCGTTCTTCTACATCTGCATTGCTTGCTGTTTGGGGTTTTAGGCTGGGTTTCTGTATAGCACTTTGTGACATCGGCTGATGTAAAAAGGGCTTTATAAATACATTTGATTGATTGACCTACTCAAGGGTTATTCTTTAACTATTTTCTACATTGTAGAAAAATAGTGAATACATAAACTAGAAAATAACACATGGAATCATGTAGTTAACAATGTGTTAAACAAATCAAAATACATTTCAGATTCTTCAAAGTAGCCACCATTTACCTTGATAACAGCTTTGCACATTCTTGGCATTCTATCAACCGGCTTCCCCGGGAATGCTTTCACAACAGTCTTGAAAGAGTTCCCACATATGCTGAACTCCTGTTGGCTGCTTTTCCTTCACTCTGCGGTCCAACTCATCCCAAACCATCTCAATTGGTTTGAGGTCGGGGGATTGTGGAGTCCAGGTCATCTGATGCAGCATTCCATCAGTCTCCTTCTTGGTCAAATAGCCCTTACACAGCCTGGAGGTGTGTTGGGTCATTTGTCCTGTTGAAAAACAAATGATAGTCCCACTGTGTGCAAACCAGATGGGATGGCATATCACTGCAGAATGCTGTGGTAGCCATGCTGGTTAAGTGTGCCTTGAATTCTAAATAAATCAGACAGTGTCACCAAGAAAAGAGCCCCACATCATCACACCACCACCTCCATGCTTCACGGTGGGAACCACACATGCAGAGATCATCCGTTCACCGACTCTGCATCTCACAAAGACATGGCGGACAGATTTCCACCGGTCTAATGTCCATTGCTTGTGTTTCTTGGCCCAAGCAAATCTCTTATTGTTGGGGTGCTTTAGTAGTGGTTTCTTTGAAGCAATTCGACCATGAAGGCCATGCATTTATTTGGACTGCTATTTCTGAGGCTGGTAACTCTTATGAACTTATCCTCTGCAGCAGAGGTAACTCTGGGTCTTCCTTTCCTGTGGCGGTCCTCATGAGAGCCAGTATCATCATAGTGCTTGATGGTTTTTGCGACTGCAGTTGAAGAAACGTTCAAAGTTCTTGAAATGTTTTGGATTGACTAACCTTCATGTCTTAAAGTAATGGACTGTCGTTTCTCTTTGCTTATTTGAGCTGTTCTTGCCATAATATGGACTTGGTCTTTTTTCAAATAGGGCTATCTTCTGTATACCACCCCTACCTTGTCACAACACAACTGATTAAGAAGGAAAGAAATTCCACAAATTAACTTTTAACAAGGCACACCTGTTAATTTAAATGCATTCCAGGTGACTACCTCATGAAGCTGGTTGAGAGAACGTGGGAGTGGCTTCAGGACAAGTCTCAATTTCCTTGAGTGGCTCAGCCAGAGCCCGATCAAACATCTCTGGAGAGTCCTGAAAATAGCTGTGCCGCAATGCTCCCCATCCAATCTGGCAGAGCTTGAGAGGATCTGCAGAGAACAATGGGAGAAACTCCCCAAATACAGGTGTGCCAAGTCATACCCAAGAAGACTCGCAGCTGTAATCGCTTCCAAAGATGCTTCAACAAAGTACTGAGTGTTAAGGGTCTGAATACTTATGTAAATGTGATATTTCCGTTTTTTTGGAATATATATGTTTGCAAAATGTTAATCTGTTTCTGCTTCGTCATTATGGGGTATTGTGTGCGGATTGGTGAAGGGGGCGGGGGGGGAAGGATTCAATCCATTTTAAAATAAGGCTGTAACATAACAAAATGTGTGGAATGTCGAGGTGTCTGAAAACTTTCTGAATGCACTGTATGTGTAGGTGAAAGGCAGTAAACAGAACATTTTCATTTTCGGGCAAGTGATCATAATCTTTGGGCAACCTAAAAATACGCCTGACTTGTCTGACAGGAGAACTGCCCTTCAGTACTTGATTTCAATCGCTGCTACTAGGATATAATTTATTCTTCTCTGGTCTGTCCAGACAATGCCAGAGGGTCTTTGGAAATGAGAGGCAGAGTGAGATTGAAAAAGCTTTAGGCGTGTTACCTCTGGTGTGCATTACTTCACTGTTGTTTTTTTCATTGACAGGGCCAGATGGTGTGTTCGTGTTGACTCATTACATAGCCAATAACAGGCAGAATCATGGGGGTGTTCTTTTTATCTTATGCTAATTTCCCCAACACCTGTCCCTATAAAATTAGATGCAACAAATGCAACCTGTCTGATTCACATGGGAAGGACAAAGACCTGCGCCAGACCACTGATTACCAACTACTCTCTCCCCTCTCTCGTTGCAGTGATGGAGCCCATGGCTGTGAGCACCTCAGTGGTCGGGCCGGATGAGTTCAACCGCAACATGCCGCGCATCTGCGGCGTCTGCGGCGACAAGGCCACCGGCTTCCACTTCAACGCCATGACCTGCGAGGGCTGCAAGGGCTTCTTCAGGTGGGTACTGACCAGGACGGGGCATACCAGAAATGGTGGAACAGGAAGGATGGTCCAGGGTTGTGTTTGTTAGGCATCAAACAGATGAACACTGGGAGGGACTACCTGGACTTGTCTAATAAGAAATGCAAATTGTCCATTGTTTTGGCCTAATGAACATGATTTAGTGAAGAAGCTTGTTGGGCTCCAAGGCTTATAAAGTTCAAACAATTCACACCGTTTTGATCATTAGCTGAGGGATGTGGCTGGAGACATGTAACCACTCACATTTCCACAGACCGAGCTATCGATGCAAGTTCTGAGCATTCATGATATCAACATTATAGATTTAACCATGTTTTGAGGCCATTATGTTCTTCAAGAGTCAGTGGGTGTATGCATGTATTTAAATTAATCAATTAATTTAAATGGCTGAAGTGAATGTAGCAATCATGCCCCTTTAAGGCTCTATACTTCCCACATGTAGGAAGACAGACCACATTATCCAGGGATTAAAAAGGTAGCCTATTAGCCAGTTTTGAAAAGGGCACAAAAAATAAGTGATTGATACTCTGACAGCCTGAGATCCAACCCAAAACAACTCCACTATTGCTGCTTGTCCACATGGAAGCTTATTATCTGAAATCCTTTATCTTTTTAAAGATTGTGTAAGCTGGTGTTTTTGAGCAGGAACAAGATCATGTATTTTTGTTTAACACTAGAACCGCTAAAGCAGTCGTCATTTTCACTGCTCATGATTTTTAAGAAATGTCTGCCATGCCCCCCTCCATCCTTGACTTTCCCTGAATACGTTTATATAACACTGTCGGTGTTAGAATCTTAATATCACAAGCAGAACTGGAGTTATAACCAGTTTTAGGTGGGCATATAACAGATTAAATAAATTAAGTAAAGTATCAAATCACTAATTGTGAATGAGGAACAGGAAGGGCCATGGCTCCCGAGTGGCGCAGTACAATATAAGGGAAGGGAGAAAGCCACTTAGAATTCATGTGTTGCCATCCTAGGGTCATGCACTACCCATAAAGCATATTTAGAACTTTTATTATTCAAAAACATAAAATAGTCATACCGCTAATTAGGGTTCTTAGCCTAATGATGAGCTTTGTGTGCACTATGGTGTTGAACGCTGTGCTGTTGTCACTGTGGAGTGGGCAGTGTGGAGTACAATAGAGATTGTGTGATCTGTTGGTGCGGTATGCAAATTGAAGTGGGACAATATTTCTGGGATGATGGTGTTGTGAGCCATCACCAGCCTTTCAAAGCTTTTCCTGGCTACAAATGGAAATGCTACGGGGCAGTAGTCATTTAGGCCGGTTACCTTGCCGTTCTTGGCCACAAGGATGATGGTAATTTGCTTGAAACATGTAGTTGAAAATGTCAGTGTAGACTTTTGCCAGTACGCGTCCTGGTAATCCATCTGGCCTTTTGAATGTTAACATGTTTTAAAGGTCTTACATGGTCTACGGAGAGCATGATCACACAGTTGTCCGGAACAGCTGGTGCGCTCATGAATGGTTCAGTGTTGCTTGCTACAAAGGCAGTATAGAAGGCATTTAGCTCGTCTGGTAGGCTCGCTTCACTGGGCAGCTCACGGCTGAGTTTCCCTTTATAATCTGGGATAGTTTGCAAGCCCTGCCTCATCCGACGAGCGTCAGAGCTAGTGTAGTATTAAATCTTAATCCTGTATTGACACTTAGCCAGTTTGATGGTTCGTCTGAGGGCGTAGCAGGATTTCTTATAAGCGTCTGGATTAGTGTCTCGCTCCTTGAAAGCAGTAGCTCTAGCCTTTAGCGCAGTGCTGCCTGTACTCCATGGCTTCTGGTTGGGATATGTACATTCAGTCACTGTGAAGCCTGTGACTGATGAGGTATACTCCTTAATGCCGTCGGCTAAATCCCAGAACATATTCCAATCAAATATTACCCTGAGATAGCGTGCGTAATTGTACATGCTGAACACCTTTTAAAATCTGGGAAAATATCCACCATGGGCAGCAGGTGAGCGAGTGTCGGTGAATGTGGTGATGAGGCTTGTGGACCTTTATGTTGGCAAGGGGAGAAATGTCACCATGGACAATGGAGAACCTGAGACTATTATGCTCTACTGACAAAGTCAGTGTTTCAATCAAGTGAAAGTTATGAAAATTGTGTCAACTGTTAGGACAAGGAATAACCTCTAAATGAAATCCAACTGATGCCATTGCATGAAGATGCACACAAGCACGACCTGACAGTTGACCATTTTTGACTGCTGTCATATCGACACTTACGGTACATTCGGAAAGTTTTCAAATCGTCTTCACTTTTTCCACATCTTGTTACGTTTCAGCCTTATTCTGAAATATGTTTTTAAACTAAGACTGTAACATAACAAAATGTGAAGGGGTCTGAATACTTTCCAAATACACTGTGCTTCCAACACCTGTATATCTTATAAGTAAAGGGAAAATTGTTTGCCATAGACAAAGCTATTGCTGCTGAATTAAAAGCTGAGCTGTTTCCCTTCGATTTTTTTCATTCACATTTTTTTGGAAACATCAAGAAAACATCTTAACATCTAAAAACTCTGGGGTTGTATCTACAGGGTTCATAGTGATTGAAGTAGTTATACTGCAGGGCAGAAAGCACCCCAAATAGTTTCATTATCATAACACCATCAAGACTACTTATTGCAGCTCGGGAAAATGTAACCAATGTATGTGGATTACAGAAAGTGCCGACAGGAAAGGAGAAAATGCCAGGCTGTGTGTCTTTCTCAGACATCAGGTTCTCATTAAACAAAACTCTTAGTCAGTGGTCCTCTCATGTCTGCCATGCTTAATTTGTTAACTATTTGGGAGAAAGGGCAACAGACACCTGTTGAAACCCCTGTTTGTGTGTGGGGGGAACAAGAGGGACTCTAGTCCTCTACAGATCTGTGTGTTTTATCATTTTTGTGTTAAACTATTTCTAAACTGTGCGTGCGCCTCCGGTGCTTGCAGCAATTGGGAGGCTGTATTTCTGTTTTTCTGTTACAATGGCACGCTATGTGACTGCTCATGAAATGTTTCTTTTTACTGTGGTGGTGGGGGGGGGTGGTAGTGTGGCGTTAGAATTCAGTGTTTTTCTGTGTCTGAATGTAATCCAGTTGAGTAATAATCCCGTCTGCCTTCCATTTCCTGTAAAATAGCAATATTAGCAGCACGGTTTTAATGCATCTTCCTCTTTTTAATGTGCTAGTGAGCCAGCTCTGTCTATCTGCCTCCACCAGACGCAGCATGAAGCGGAAGGCCAGTTTCACCTGCCCCTTCAACGGAAGCTGCTCCATCACCAAGGACAACCGGCGCCACTGCCAGGCCTGCCGGCTCAAACGCTGCGTGGACATGGGCATGATGAAGGAGTGTGAGTGCTCAGACACCTGATTTCTAACTGGTCATAAATACAGTAACTTCAGCCCTTTTAAGTGCTTGGCTCATTCTGGCTGAAGACTATCTACATCATGTAAACCTAAAGTAAAAGAGCAATACAGATGTACAGTACACTCTACTGTACAGTATGTTACACATAATCATCTTTGCCTGGACATGCTGTTTCTTTTTTAGATGTTTGTGTTGCTTTCAGCCAGAAAAATAGAACAGGGTTGTACTGTATTTTACGTTCTTTACCGACTTAGAAAATATGGGGATGTTTCAAAAATATTCCCCAACATTTGCTGGCTACGGTCATAGAATCCTTCTTTATAAAATGCCCTCCAGTTTACCATGCTTCAACACCAACAAGTCAGCAGGGTTATGGAAATAAACAAGCTGTGCATTTTAAGGTGACAGAGAGGGGTGAAGGAGGGGATTGCGAAATAAAGACCAGTCCAACAATGCTCCGACTGCTTCTGTGTAGCCTAGCCCGCAAGCAGTCAAGCCTAAATGAGGCCCCTGGAAAAGGAAAAGGGATCTAAACAGCTAAAATGGCCTCTTTGTCTGCACCAGCGCTAAAGCTCCAGGCCACAGTGCTGCCTGGCACAGCATGCCCCAGTCATGTGGGTACTCACTCATGTGAAAACAATAACATGTGGCATACCCTGAAATATTCCAGACGGGTGTGGCATGGAGTGAGACTTGCGATTGGATGAGAGCGGCGACTCTGCAACCAATTGTCGAGCTAGGTTCAGGTTGATGTGGACACAAGTGCAGGCGGTTATGTAAAGTAGAATGTTGATGTTAAATGCTCTTTGAAGTTTTCCTGTTGGTCCTCTTTTTTTTTTAGAGTGATACAGTTACCGTATGTGGCTGATATAGCACTATATTCTCTTGAATGAATCATGTTGAATGCTACAGATGAGAGTTGAAGGTCATAACCAGTGGGTGTTGTCGTAACGCTTTAATTGGTCAATCCAAGGCCTCGCCTCTATATAGTTTGTTGCTTTTTCAAGGCATCGCTGCCTTGCTGAGGATCCAGCCACATTGTCTGCAGTTGATAGTGTGTGCCAAGACAACAGAGCAGGCCTGCCCACTCTGCCCCCTACCAAATCAGTGAGGAGTACACAATTATCCACACTCCCTTATGCTACAGGGTTAACAGGAGGGCAGCCAGAAATAGCCCCTCTGTGCTCATTCTGCAAAGAGGTGAAATTAAATGACTAGTATTGAAATTAAATTACTACAAGACCAAACGGCTCACTCAATCAAGCCTGATTGTCTTGGAAGTTTAAAATCAAAGCTTGCTTTCCTATAATTGAAAAGCTTGAAAAGGTAGTGAAATGGGATAATGTCTTAGTGTGGGCAGTGCCTAAAGAATCCAAGACTTTACCTTGTATGCAGTACAAATCACATTATTGTGGGAGCACCTTTGAGTATTAATTAGGCTGTTTTGAGAAGGTTTGAATCCTAAGCAACCTGCCTACACATTGTTTGTTTGATGTACAATAGACTAACATAACTACTGTATTAGGTCAAAGCTGTGTGCTGGTAAACCTTGGTAAAACATGGGTGAAGTATGTATGTATGGTGGTGCTTGTGAATTTCTTTTCCTTTTTGGCTTCAGATCAATGCCTACTTCTCACTTCAGTTTTTTGTTTCTAGTTAATAGATAGGGATAGTTATTGTGATGTTGATGATAAAGTATTACAATACCACACTACGTTCAGTAGTGATAGGCAAGGCAAGTGGCCCGTAATTATGATCTTTTAAAAATATTTTCTGTGGACTTAATCTTTTATGCTTAATCTTTGAAATCCAATTGAGGATCGCTCTCCCTCCCTCCCAGCATCTCAATCCTCCGCCATGGCGATCCAGGCACTAGACTAATTACTAAATGTGGACACATTATGTGGTAAACAGCTCGATTTTTCTGGCCTTAGCCGGCTGTCTGTCACCTCAGTGCTGTGCCAGCAATACAGAAGGCACTGTGAAATACTATCTAGACAGCGCAGCAGACAATAACTGGCAAATTCTGGGAAATCACCACTGTTGGCTAGATTGGGTGCGTCGGCAGTCCTTTTGACTATGCCATGCTAGATGGGCTACGAAGTGTCCCATTCTGGCTTGATGTCAACCAGCCAGTAACAGTAAGACAGTCTATGATGGAGTAAGGGTGGTCCACCTCTAGTTCTGAACATGTCTCCATTGTGGATAATCTTTAAATATGGCTCTAGATTAAATCAAAGCAAAGACTTGTAGATGACCTGGAGCCCGTGGGTTTGGCGACGAATATGAAGCGAGGGCCAGCCAACGAGAGCATAGAGGTCGCAGGGGTGGGTAGTGTATGGGGCTTGGTGACAAAACGGATGGAACTGTGATAGACTGCATCCAATTTGCTGAGTAGAGTGTGGGAGGTTATTTTGTAAATGACATCGCCAAAGTCAAGGATCGGCAGGATAGTCAGTTTTACGAGGGTATATTTGGCAGCAAGAGTGAAGGATGCTTTGTTGCGAAATAGGAATCCGATTCTAGATTTAATTTTGGATTGGAGATGCTCAATGTGTCTCTGGAAGGAGAGTTTAGTCTAACCAGACACCTAGGTATTTGTAGTTGTCCACATATTCTAAGTCAGACCCGTCCAGAGTAGTGATGCTGGACGGGCGGGCAGCGATCGGTTGAAGAGCATGCATTTAGTTTTACTTGCATTTAAGAGCAGTTGGAGTCCACGGAAGGAGAGTTGTATGGCATTGAAGCTCGTCTGGAGGTTAGTTGCACAGTGTCCAAAGAAGGGCCAGAAGTATACAGAATGGTGTTGTCTGCATAGAGGTGGATCAGTAAATCACCAGCAGCAATAGCGACATCATTGACGTATACAATACTTACAGTACCAGTCAAAAGTTTGGACACTTCAAGGGTCACTTTACTCATTCAAGGGTTTTTCTACATTGTAGAATAATAGTGAAGACATCAACTGAAATAACATCAAAAAAGTGTTAAACAAATAGCCACACTTTGCCTTGATGACAGCTTTGCACACTCTTGGGAATTCTCTCAACCAGCTTCATGAGGTAGTCACCTGGAATGCATTTCAATCAATGCCTTGTTAAAAGTTCATTTGTTACTTTTCGTTCCTTAATGCATTTGAGCCAATCGGTTGTGGTGTTAAAAGGTAGGGGTGGTATACAGAAGATAACCCTACTTGGTAAAAGTCCATATTATGGCAAGAACAGCTCAAATAAGCAAAGAGAAACGACAGTCCATCATTACTTTAAGACATGAAGGTTAGTCAATCCAAAACATTTCAAGAACGTTTCTTCAAGTGCAGTCGCAAAAACCATCAAGCGCTATGATGAAACTGGCTCTCATGAGGAACGACACAGGAGAGGAAGACCCAGAGTTACCTCTGCTGCAGAGGATAAGTTCATTAGAGTTACCAGACTCTGCAGCCCAAATAAATGCTTCCGAGTTTTAGTAACAGGCACATTTCAACAAAACTGTTCAGAGGAGACTGCGTTAATCAGGCCTTCATGGTCGAATTGCTGCAAAGATACCACTACTAAAGGACACCAATAAGAAGAAGAGACTTGCTTGGGCCAAGAAACATGAGCAATGGACATTAGACCAGTGAAAATCTGTCCTTTGGTCTGATGGTTCCAGATTTTTGGTTCCAGCCGCTGTGTCTTTGTGAGACGCAGAATAGGTGAACGGATGATCTCTGCATATGTGGTTCCCACCTTGAAGCATGGAGGTGTGATGGTGCTTTGCAGGAAACAGTCAGTGATTTATTTAGAATTCAAGGCATACTTAACCAGCATGGCTACCACAGCATTCTGCAGCGATACGCCATCCCATCTGGTGTGTGCATCATTTGTTTTTCAACAGGACAATGACCCAAAACACACCCAGGCTGTGCAAGGGCTATTTGACCAAGAATGAGAGTGATGGAGTGCTGCATCCGAAACCAATTGAGTTGGTTTGAGATGAGTTGGGCCACAGAGTGAAGGAAAAGCAGCCAATAAGTGCTCAGCATATGTGGGAACTCCTTCAAGACTGTTGGAATAGCATTCCTCATGAAGCTGGTTGAGAGAATTCCAAGTGTGCATAGTGGTCGTCAAGGCGCATGCTGGCTACTTTTGAAGAATCTCAAATATACACTTTTGGTTACTTTTTGATTCCATATATTATTATTTTATAGTTTTGATGTCTTCACTATTATTCTACAATGTGTAAAAATAGTAACAATAAAGAAAAACCCTTGAATGAGTAGGTGTATCCAAACTTTTGACTGGTGCTGTGTGTAAATATGATATTGTTTATTTTGATAAATTTGCAAAGTATTTTATATATATTTTTTAAATGATTGGGTATTGTGTGTAGATTGGTGAGGGGAATTTGTTTTTAATTCATTTTGAGGCTGTAATGTAATACATTGTGCAAAAAGTGAAGAGGTCTGAATACTTTCTGAATGCACTGCATAACACGAGCCAGCTGCCTGGTTGTGGTTACAGTCAGCTCCCAAAGACTGTTTTATAAACTTATTTTCGTTCAATTTGCTGTTCACAGTGGGAAGACTATTGGCAAATGATAGACAAAAACATAAAATACATTCTACCACTGGCACAGCTGCTGTTAACTTGATCTGTCAGCATGTGAGCATGAAACGGCCAACATTTGTTTTACAGTTGCGTAATTCCTTTTCTGACAAGGGTAGTCCGGAAAGCTTTTTGCATGAATAACGCAAAAGCCATTTTGTGCAAATGAAGTGAGCAGAAGTTTCTAGAAAGCATCAGGCATGACAGGAATATCTTGCTGTGAAGCTGATTCACATGTGACTCACTTAGAAAAGGCATTTAGTTGCTGTTTATCTACAAGGCTAACTTGTAGCAGTTACATGACTACACCTACCACGTGCATATTGATTTTGTTCATCCACACCGGACGCCATCATGACATGCAGGTTAAAATATCAAAGCCAACTGTGAACCAACTACACTGAACAAAAATAGAAACGCAACATGCAACAATTTCAAAGATTTAACGGAGTTACAGTTTCTATAAGGAAATCAGTCAATTTAAATAAAGTAGGCCCTTATCTATGGATTTCACATGACTGGGAATACAGATATGCATCTGTTAGTCACAGATACCTTGAAATCAAGGTAGGGGTGTGGATCAGAAAATCAGTCAGTATCAGGTGTGACCAACGTTTGCCTCATAGCGCGACACATCTCCTTCACGTATAGTTGATCAGGCTGTTGATTGTGGTCTGTGGAATGTTGTCCCACTCCTATTCAATGGCGAAGTTCCTTGATATTGTCGGGAACTATAACACGCTATCGTACACATCGATCCAGAACATCCCAAACAGGCTTAGTGGGTGACATGTCTGGTGAGTATGTAGGCCACTAAAACAACGTTGGTTGTGGCATGTGGTTTTGAAATTATCTTCCAACTGCAAGCTCCCTCAACTTGAGACATCTGTGGTGTTGTGTGACAACATTTTAGTGGCCTTTTATTGTCCCTAGCCAGCACAAGGTGCACCTGTGTAAAGATCATTCTGTTTAATCAGCTTCTTGATATGCCAAACCTTTCAGGTGAGTGGATTATTTTGGCCACGGAGAAATGCTCACTAACAGGCATGTAAACAAATTTGTGCACACAATTTGAGAGAAATAAGCTTTTGTGGTTTTAGAATATTTCTGGGATCTTTCATTTCAGCTTATGAAACATGGGACCAGCAGTTTACATGTTGCTTTATATTTTTGTTCAGTATAGTTTTAGGATTTCTTGTGGTTTCTTCCTAATTGTTCCTATGTGGGGTGCTCTACATTTAGAAGATGAGCACCATCTTTTGAGCAGTTTCTTTGGGAGCTTATCTTGTGTTTGTGCATTGGGCTATTAAACCAGCCTGTTTTAGATGCCCAGCCAATGAATGTGTGAACACAAGCTGTCGCCCAACAAAGACCACCCGGTGAGCGCGGTGAGCGCGCTGAGCGGTGAGCGCGCTAGTTGGCAGCTCCGCTCGCTGAATGATTAGTGAGCCCTTCTAGTGCTTGAATGTAAGTGCCTAGTTTCTTGGGTTTTAATGGTGATGTTAAATGTGACTCTTCAAGGAAAAGTGATGGTGGCCAAAGTAAAATCTAGTGTATTTTTATCATTGCCGGACTTTGCTGCTCCACATTAGTTGTCAGTTCAGGTTATTTGTTCATGGACTGTTGCTGCCTGCTGGGTGTTTCATTGATGTTTGGTTCTATACTGTAATTCCATAATTGACAGAATTCTATGGATCTTTGCTGGATCTCCACTCAGCAGATGAGTTTTCTCACTTGGGTTGAAATCTGACATGAAGAGACCCCACATGACTTTCCAGTCTAGGTGGCATTGTTGTTCCCCACAGGAGGGAGGAACACTTTACTACGACATAGGCCTACTTTTGTATTTTGGCAAATCCTTTTACATGTTGCCTTTTTATATTTTTGTTCAATATATATTAATTTGGGGGCATGTCAAACACATGAAACATTCATGGACATTTAGCTAGCTTACTATTGCTAGCTAGTTTGTCCTGGTAGATGAACATTGGGTTGTTATTTTAACTGAAATGTATTATGGTCCTTTTTTGTTGTTGTTGCTGAATCTGTAGAATTCTGACCCATGTCTGGGCATCGAACATCAAGCTGCACATCTAGCCATCCTGTTTTGAGCCAATTTATTTGAACAGTCTGTTTTTATATATGCTATTGCAAAAAATATAATTTGACGGTTATAGTTAGGCTCTCCATTAGACAACGCAAAAAAAATGATCATTAGTTTGTTACTGTAGGCTATATGTAAAAACAAAACCACAACACCTCAATTTACCATCAAATGCATTCATATTTTAAGGCAGGTCTTTAGAATCATATATATATATATATATATATATATATATATATATATATATATATATATATATATATATATATATATATATAATCTGTGCTTAATAGCCTATGGCTATGCTTCCACAAGTGCTCACATGTAGAACATATTGAATAGCGGCTGTAATGCTCTACAAAACAAATATATTTTGAAAAATAGAGCCCATGCCGTAATTATATATTTTTTGCAAATGTATGTTTTAGAAATCGTAGAACCTGTTCTTTCCGATATGTTATGAAATCAAAACGTCTTAACCTGCCTGAAGGATGATTTGGAAAAAGTAGCTTTTTTGGTGAGCTCTGTTCCCTTTGTGATTTACCTGCACTGCAGTCTCTTCACAAGGGAATTAATAATATTCTCACCCATCAGACTATAGTCAATGTAATCTTGTCTTTAGGCTACATCTATTATTATAGGCCTATGTGTGAAATTAGTTTTGATATAGTTTAGGTGTAGACAACTTGTGAAGGAAGAGCATGGGGGAAATAACATGTCCTCATAAAAACTCTAAACAGTGTGTTGAATAGGACTGGTGTTTAAAATGTTAAATTCATGACCTCAAAATAATGCTCTCTGACTAGTTGCTGTAGTTATCTAGCATTAATCTCTCTTCGTTCATCTTTCAAATACCCACGTGGGGTCGTATGCTCCTGAAAACCAATGAGTAGATGGGAGAAGCGGGACTTGCAGCGCTTCAAGTGTCTCACCTAGATCCAAGTTCTGTTTTAGTGCTTGGCTACGCAGACACTCGGTCACACGTGTGACTGGTGTGGCTGAAATGATGTCTACATTTTATTTTGTAACGCTCGCAAACGCAATGTGTCCGGTGAGGTTTGCATGTTAGCCTCTGTCTGGTACATTTGATATGATTATTTGTTTCATCGGTTGAAACTAAAATTGGCTTCTAGTTTAGTTTCCATATATTTACTAATGTATAGTTGATAGCCTCTGTCTGGTATATTTCTACATTGCTTTGTGTATCATCTTGTAGTAGTTTACCGCAGTATGGAATTTGGCATTATGTATGTTTGTTTGAGAAACAGAACAGCTCAGATGACACTTGTTGGTGCTAATGGTGGTTCTCCTTGGAAGAACATAAGCCTACACGCATTCTACTGTGTCTTGTTTCAACCCTCTCTCATAGCTGCTGTTTGTGTGACGAAAACTATCAACTAGTGATAGAAACTCACTTAATTGACCACTGTTGTCAGGAGATCTGAGAGAGGCTCCTGTGAAAGGCAATCAGGCTAGCTGTGTTACCTCTTTCCCACCACTCCTCTTCTCACCTGTCTCCCCTTCGCCTTCCTCTCCCCCAGTCATCCTGACAGATGAGGAGGTGCAGAGGAAGAAGGATCTGATCCAGAAGAGGAAGGAGGAGGAGGCGGCGCGGGAGGCCCTGAGACCAAGGCTGAATGACGAGCAGAGCCAGGTCATCGCGTCATTGGTGGAGGCACACCACAAGACCTACGACGACTCCTACTCCGACTTCTCACGCTTTAGGGTCTGTACTGATCGAAATATGCTTAGCCACTCACGTTCTCACTTTTTTTGCTGTATATATTTTATTGCGATATGAAATCACAGCTATTGCATGACATGCATTTAATGTTTTACCATTTTCAATTCAAGTGATTCTGGGTCTGTTGTTTTGTCAATCACTCCCATGTGCACTTCACAAGATAGACACAATGTGTTTTTGCTATATGTTAAATGCATGTGTTGTGTGTTTGCAGCCCCCGGTGCGAGGGGGCCCAGTAACACGCAGTGCCAGTCGTGCAGCCTCCCTTCACTCGCTGTCAGATGCCTCCTCAGACTCCTTCAACCACTCACCAGGTGAGGGGGACATGCGCAGGCACACAGTATACATGCACCACAATCACATGTTCCATTAACATGATGAGCAAGACTACTCTTGTCGTCATTGACAAGTCTCTCCAAATGTCTTGAGTCAAGTAAAGTATTCATCCCTTTTGTTGAGGCAAGCCTAAATAAGTTCAGGAGTAAAAATGTGCTTAACAAGTCACATAATAAGTTCCATGGACTCTGTGCAATAATAGTGTTTTTATAACTACCTATTCTCTGTACCCCACACATACAATTATCTGTAAGGTCCCTCAGTCGAGCAATGCATTTCAAACACAGATTCAACCACAAAGACCAGGGAAAGAAGGGCACCTATTGGTAGAAGGGTAAAATAAAAAATCTGACATTGAATATCTCTTTGAGCATGGTGAAGTTATTACTTATACTTTAATGTATCAACACACCCAGACACTACAAAGATACCGGGGTCCTTCCTAACTCAGTTGCCAGAGAGGAAGGAAACCACTCAGGGATTTCACCATGAGGTCAATGGTGACTTTAAAACAGAGTTTAATGGGTGTGATAGGAGAAAACTGAGGATGGATAGTTACTTACACAATACTAACCTAAATGACAGAGTGAAAAGAAGGAAGCTTGTACAGAATACAGATATTCCAAAACTTGCTTTCTGTTTGCAATAAGGCACTAAATGTGGCAAAGAAATTCACTATGTCCTGAATATAAATTGTTTAGGGCAAATCCAACACAACACATCCCTGAGTACCATTCTTCATATTTTCAAGCATGGTGGTGGCTGCATCATGTTATGGGTATTCTTGTCATCGGCAAAGACTAAGGAGTTTTTTAGGATATAAATAAACTGAATAGAGCTAAGCACAGGAAAAATCCTAAAGGGAAAACCTTGTTGTCTGCTTTCCAAACAGAGTGGCTTCTGTCCATTAAGGTGACATTACCTTTCAGCAGGACAATATCCTAAAACACAAGGCCAAGTCTACACTGGAGTTCCTTACCAAGATGACGTTGAATGTTCCTGAGTGGCCTAGTTACAGTTTTGACAAATCGGCTTGAAGATCTATGCATAGACTTGAAAATGGCTGTCTAGCAATGATCAACAACCAACTTGAGGGCGCTTGAAGAATTTTAATGAAAGAAATGTGCAAATATTGCACATTCCAGGTGTACAAAGCTCTAAGAGACTTACCCAGAATGACTCACAGCTGTAATTGCTGCCAAAGGTGATTGTACCATGTATTGACTCAGGGTGGTGAATACTTATGTAAATTAGATTTCTCTATATACTTTTCATAACATTTGGTCAAATTCATATTAAAAAAAAATCCAGCTGTAACACAAAATTGGTATCAGTCTAGGGGTATGATTACTGTTACTGCAGTAGGCTATAGGCCTATTTCAATCATATTGAAATACATTTAATGTTCAATAAATTGAGTTCTGTTTTGTTACTTGTATGTTACTGTCTGTAAATTGTCTGAATATATTTCATAATGTATAGCCTTTAATGTGCGGTAAGCATTAGAATTGTATTGAATAAGCATTAGAGTAAGCTGCCTCAATATTTGCAGCCGTAGGTGGTAATATCTCTCTGGGAGCTGATCCGTTGTAGGTAATGTGAGTAATACTAATGTTAAGATGAGATTTGAATTGAGAAAGATGATCTGAGAGAAGCACTGCCTTTTCTTTCGATCTAATCAGTATCGACACATGCTCCAACGACGCATTTGTAGTGTCTGTTCTCTTTGCGTGGTGTTTTGGGAAACGCGTGTTATATCTTCGGCTGTTGTAGGAAAGATGTGTCGTTAAAGCTCTCATAAGCCTAAGTTACATCGCTTTCGGGAAACTGGGCCCTGGAAGAGTTGAATGGCCTTTTGTACCATTTCATTGTAAACCTTTTGCTTCCTTTAGCAACCATTTATTGCCACTGACATCTCTCCCTCGCTCACATTCCCCATGATCTCTTACATTTATCCTTTCTCTTTATTATTGAACACCTCTCTTTCTACCATCTCCATTAAACACCTTTATTCTCTCTCCCTGTGTAGAGTCAGTGGACACCAAGCTGATGAAATTCAGCAGTCTGTTGATGATGTACCAGGACAGTGCAGGCAGCCCAGACTCCAGTGAGGACGATGGCTCCAAGCTCTCCATGTTACCCCACCTGGCTGACCTGGTCAGTTACAGCATCCAGAAGGTCATCGGCTTCGCTAAGATGATCCCTGGCTTCAGGTGGGACTCTTTGCATATCATGTGCCTTCTCTGGTCTGGGGTCAGTTGTACATTTTGCCCACTAATGGTTAAGGTTAGGATTGTACGTAGTAGAAAATTCACCCCGGAGCCCTACAATTGTACATTAAAGGGATTGTGTAGGACCTACACAAATGATTGCTCCACCATATTCTTTATCTTTAATTAGGCAATTACACAACATGTTGATCTGGAGGTGGATGTCTGTCAGGCTCCTTCTGTCCATTAAGCCGGTAGTAGTTATTTCTGTGGGTGGACGACTTCATTAATTGCATAGCTACAAGCTTTGGTACAGTGTTATTGTGTGTGTGTGTGTGTGTGTGTGTGTGTGTGTGTGTAAGGCATTTGATAAACACTTAGGGCCTCCGGCGGGTACTGCTCAGTGCTCTTCCTGGAATACGCTGGAACAGAGTGATTGCATCACATGACGTGTTCAGTTAAGGTTCCCAATCCGTCCCCAGATGTATGCAGTCAGTGAACATGTTGTACAGAACATGCCATGAATACATATTCACAACAAGTTGTTTCATGTTTAACATGTGGTTCCAACAAAGCAGTAATGATGTCCTCGGCATGGGGAAGGGTGTGCCAGACAAATGTAACATTCATAGACTCACTAGTAGAGTTGATTTACTGCGGGAATGAATCCTCATTCTCAAAATGACTAAATGCGGAAAGGCCAAAGTCAAATATGCGTAGGGAAGTGGTAAACTCTCGTACTGTGGAAAATTGTACATTTTACTGACCTGCGTTTGAGTCATTCCTGCACCCTCTCCCCAATAGTTGATCTCCATGAACTATCAAAGCCTATGCGCCGTGCTTACAGTACTTATTTGAACTTCGGTCTCAGAAAGCATTCAGGGAAATGGCTGAAACCTGTATTTGTGATGAAGGGTTAGATCACAGGTGTAAATGGATCTCTCTCGCCAGTCATATCAGTCGGGGTTGCATGTATTCAGGATTCCCATTCAGTTACAGGATCTGTTTAGAATGACCTGGCTGGCTGTGTGTTTGCCTGGCAGCCTTTGTTAGTGTGGCTCTGTGGCTCATGACTCAGTCGTTGGCAGGGAGACTGCCTGTTCCCCAGCAGTCAGGTGCTGTACGGGCACAGCGGATCAAGATTCCCAGTAATTAGGTGTGCGTGTTGAAAGCAAAACAACTTAAGAAATTGGACATACCTTTTCTTATTATTTACCTTTGCTGGCACCTGTAGCACCAAAACAACTGTAAAAGCTACCAGTCTTCAGGTTGCTAGGAAAAAGTTTTATTACTACTTATACTTTTCGCACAACAACGTTTGCATATATCCCAATGTATTTAAATGGCTATAGGTTTGAATGGGAAAAATTCTGCTCGCTTCTAGTGACTAGTCTTCAACCATTTAAGCTAGAAACGCCATTCAAACTTTCAAATGTGCGAAACATTCTGGAATAATGTGCTTGTATACAGATTTTTATAACCATGTAACCATTTGTTTCACATGTACAGACTGACTCAATTTAGTTTGTGGAAAGACTGACACTTTTTTAACTATAACCATTTTAAATTTGCATAAGCCCCATATACTTTAAAGGCAACATTTGGATTCGCCACCGATCTCAGTCCTCTTTAAAGTGAACTCTGGGGGGGAAAAAAAGAATCTGCTCTTGATTTTGAATGAGGACTCAACTCTTTTGCCACTTAATTTAACCTATTTTGTGGTCTGAGTCCTCTTTGCATTCACATTGCTATGATTAGAAAGGGACCAATGTCTTTTTTTTTTTAATTCTGTCAATGCACTGGGTCTTTACAAAGTGCAGGACAAGCCATTCCATCAGAACGTGTTATCGGACAGCTACATATAACACTTGCATTTTGGAAGCTAATAGATTGTATTATTTTAAAAGTTGAGACATAATAGTTGTAATTGGAAGATATTATTGTAATGTAAATATTATTGTTAACCGACTACATAGCAGATTAAATAATGCTGTAATTGAAAAATGTAAACCCAATGTAGGCTACTGCAACTTTAAATGCTAGAATAGATTTTGTAAAAACACACATGGCTTATGATGCTAATACTATTCACTCAAGCTTACTAAATTAGCCTGCTATAATATCTCCACACCTACAAACCACCACAAAATAGCTCACTATAACCAGAGAAGAAGAGGCAAAGTGACAATCTGTCTGTGTGAAAATACAAGGTTAACCAATGGAACTGGGGATTTTTTGTATGGAGGTTAATGGGAAACATAAAATTGAATTGCTAATTTGCTATGCAAGGTTTATTTGATCGAATAGAATTTTAGGTTTTTGTGAATGTGCGCACGTGGTACGGCAACTTTGAGACAAACTACTTTATCACGGAGTTGTGCATGTTGTTCACGTGTGTATCTGCCCTCTCATTGGCTAGAATGTTCCCGACTAATCCTACCGTCTCCCACCTGCCTTCCGCCTTTGCAGACGTATTCCCATAGTTAGAGCAGTCAGTCCAGTATCTTGTTAGTATATAGATAATCTTTGCCAATACTAACCAGTTGGCCTATGAAAACCATATTACTACTGCAGTCACAACCACTACAGTGCGACCATTTTACTTGCATATGTGCCTAAATATTTTGGTGTTAGACCTGGTATTTAAATTTTGGAGCACCAGTGTGCTGAGAAAAATGAAGGATTCTAGCTTTATTACCTCGAATATTTTCATTGTGCTCCTAAATTTCTTGGTGTGTGCCTCCATTTTCCGTCTACCACTACTACCACTACTCTTTCACAACCATATACTTCAAGACTAGCAAGTACACACATTTACCTCAGGTAATGTCATTTTCTAGTTTGGTATTAACCTTGGTACGGGTGTGTGAATATGGATGGGGAGAGATGTGGGTGGAGGGGTAGAACAGCATGCCCCTGTGTGCTCATGCTCAAAAGAAAACAGTGGAATGCCGTCGTCCTGGTAACCATATGCATTGTACATCTTGTCCTTCCTGTTTCTCTCGTCCCCTAGAACATTCTAGAGAACAGTGCTGATTCACTCATCCTGTCAGAAGACACGTCTGTGGGTACAAAAAATAAAAATGAGAATGAGATGGAAATTTTGTTTTCTTCAGACAATCCTGCAATTCCAGTTTCAAGGATAAGAACTACTTTTTTTTGTTAGGAAGTAAAAGAAAGGCATTGTCCAATGGACTCCAAGATTCCAGCCTAGGTATGGTGTTATGCTGATTCCCTCATATTTTGGTACCAATGGAACTCAGTCTTTAAATCTCTGCCCTCAAATCTGGACTGAATCGCACAATGGGAGAAACAGGTTCCTATTGCCTCAATTCTTCAGCTGGTGTAATAGAAGCTGATAAGAGGCCCTCTGTGTGATGTGATGATGGGTAAGGGCACCCTGTCACACTGCATGTTTGGCTCAGTACATGTTATTGTGTTTCCAGAGGGCTGACTGCTGAGGACCAGATCGCCCTGCTCAAGTCAAGTGCCATCGAGATCATTATGCTACGCTCCAACCAGTCTTTCAACCTAGAGGACATGTCCTGGAGCTGTGGTGGTAGCCCTGACTTCAAGTACTGCGTCAACGACGTCACCAAGGGTGAGACACAGAGGCGCACGCACAGACATGCATATGTTGAGTGCTGTGAAAAAGTATTTGCCCCCTTCCTGATTTCTTATTTTTTTGCACATTTGTCACACTTAAATGTTTCAGATCATCAAACACATTTTAATATTACACAAAGATAACACAAAATGCAGTTTTTAAGTGATGCTTTTATTTATTAATGGAAAAAAGCTATCCGAACCTTCATGGCCCTATGTGAAAAAGTCACATTGGAGGGTTTTTGAGCATGAACCACCTTTTTAAGGTCACGCCACAGCATCTCAATCGGATTCAAGTCCTGACTTTGACTACGCCACTCCAGAACATAATTTTTTATTTTATTTTATGCCATTCAGAGGTGGACTTGCTGGTGTGTTTTGGATCATTGTCCTGCTGCAGAACCCAAGTGCGCTTCAGCTTGAGGTCACGAACTGATGGCCGGACATTCTCCTTCAGGATTTTTTGGTAGAGAGCAGAATTCATGGTTCCATCAATCACAGCAAGTCGTCCAGGTCCTGAAGCAGCAAAGCAGTCCCAGACCATCACACTACCACCACCATATGACTGTTGGTATGATGTTCTTTTTCTGAAGTGCTGTGTTACTTTTACGCCAGATGTAACGGGACGCGCACCTTCCAAAAGTTCAACTTTTGTCTCGTGTGTCCACAGAATATTTTCCCAAAAGTCTTGGGGATCATCAAGATGTTTTTTGCCAAAAGTGAGACGAGCCTTTATGTTCTTTTTGGTCAGCAGTGGTTTTCGCCTTGGAACTCTGCCATGGATGCCATTTTTGCCCAGTCTCTTTCTTATGGTTGAGTCATGAACACTGACCTTAACTGAGGCAAGTAAGGCCTGCAGTTCTTTTAGATGTTGTTGTGGGTTCTTTTGTGACCTCTTGGATGAGTCGTCGATGCGCTCTTAGGGTAAGTTTGGTAGGCCGGCCACTCCTGGAAAGGTTCACCACTGTTCCAAATTTTCTCCATTTGTGGATAATGGCTCTCACCGGGGTTCGCTGGAGTCCCAAAGCTTTAGAAATGGCTTTGTAACCCTTTCCAGACTGATAGATGTCAATTACTTTGCTTCTCATCTGTTCCTGAATTTCTTTGGATCGCAGCATGATGTCTTGCTTTTTGAGATCTTTTGGCCTACTTCACTTTGTCAGACAGGTTCTATTTAAGTGATTTCTTGATTCAACAGGTCTGGCAGTAATCAGCTAGTGAAATTGAACTCAGCTTTCAAAGAAATGTGATTAACCACAGTAAATTCATGATTTAACAAGAGGGGGAATTACTTTGTCACATAGGGCCATGAAGGTTCGGATAGCTTTTTTCCTTTAATAAATAAAATTATCGCTTAACTGCATTTTGTGTTTACTTGGGTTATTTTTGTGTAATACTAACATTTGTTTGATCTGACACATTTAAGTGTGACAAATGTGCAAAAAAATAAGAAATCAGGAAGGTGGCAAATACTTTTTCACAGCACTGTAGATACAGTTGAAGTCTTTGTGACATCAGCTGATGTAAGAAGGGATTTATAAATAAATGTGATTGAAGTCGGAAGTTTACATACACCTTAGCCAAATACTTTTAAACTCAGTTTTTCACAATTCCTGACATTTAATCTTAGTAAAAATTCCCTGTCTTAGGTCACTTAGGATCACCACTTTATTTTAAGAATGTGAAATATCAGAATAATAGTAGAGAATTATTTATTTCAGCTTTTATTTCTTTCATCACATTCCCAATGGGTCAGAAGTTTACATACACTCAAATAGTATTTGGTAGCATTGCCTTTAAATTGTTTAACTTGGGTCAAACGTTTCGGGTAGCCTTCCACAAGCTTCCCACAATAAGTTGGGTGAATTTTGGCCCATTCCTCCTGACAGAGCTGGTGTAACGGAGTCAGGTTTGTAGGCCTCCTTGCTCGCACACGCTTTTTCAGTTCTGCCCACAAATGTTCTATAGGACTGAGGTCAGGGCTTTGTATTGGCCACTCCAATACCTTGACTTTGTTGTCCTTAAGCAATTTAGCCACAACTTTGGAAGTATGCTTGGGGTCATTGTCCATTTGGAAGACCCATTTGCGACCAAGCTTTAACTTCCTGACTGATGTCTTGAGATGTTGCTTCAATATATCCACATCATTTTCGTCCTCATGATGCCATCTATTTTGTGAAGTGCACCAGTCCCTCCTGCAGCAAAGCACACCCACAAAATGATGCTGCCACCCCCGTGCTTCACGGTTGGGATGGTGTTCTTCGGCTTGCAAGCGTCCCCCCTTTTCCTCCAAACATAACGATGGTCATTTTGGCCAAACAGTTCTATTTTTGTTTCTTCAGACCAGAGGACATTTCTCCAAAAAGTACAATCTTCGTCCCCATGTGCAGTTGCAAACCGTAGTCTGGCTTTTTTATGGCGGTTTTGGAGCAGTGGCTTCTTCCTTACTGAGCGGCCTTTCAGGGTATGTTGAAAGATGGGACTCTTTTTACTGTGGATATAAATACTTTTGTACCTGTTTCCTCCAGCATCTTCACAAGGTCCTTTGCTGTTGTTCTGGGATTGATTTTGCACTTTTCGCACCAAAGTACATTCATCTCTGAGCGGTATGCCGGCTACATGGTCCCATGGTGTTTATACTTGCGTACTATTGTTTGTACAGATGAACGTGGTACCTTCAGGCGTTTGGAAATTGTTCCCAAGGATGAACCAGACTTGTGGAGGTCAAATTTTTTTTCTGAGGTCTTGGCTGATTTCTTTTTTCCATGATGTCAAGCAAAGAGGCACTGAGTTTGAAGGTAGGCCTTGAAATACATCTACAGGTACACCTCCAATTGACTCATGATGTCAAATAGCATATCAGAGGCTTCTAAAGCTATGACATCATTCTCTGGAATTTTCAAAGCTGTTTAAAGGCACAGTCAACTTAGTTTGTAAACTTCTGACATGCTGGAATTGGTATACAGTGAAAGAATCTGTCTGTAAACAATTGTTGGAAAAAATACTTGTCTTGCACAAAGTAGATGTCCTGACCGACTTGCCAAAACTATAGTTTGTTAACAAGAAATTTGTGGAGTGGTTGAAAAATGATTTTGAATGTCTGCAACCTAAGTGCATGTAAACTTCCGACTTCAAGTGTGTGTGTGTGTGTGTGTGTGTGTGTGTGTGTGTGTGTGTGTACACACACTCTTCACACTACATAAAGTGCCTTCAGAAAGTATTCATACCCCTTGACTTATTCCACATTTTGTTAGTTGGAATTCAAATTTGATTAAATTGATTTTTATTTTTTTTCTCACCTATCTACACACAATGCCGAATAATGACAAAGTTGCAAACATGTTTTTAGACATTTGCACATTTATAACAACAACAAAAAATACAGATCTTTTTTATTTAACCTTTATTTAACTAGGCAAGTCCGTTAAGAACACATTCTTATTTACAATAATGGCCTACTAAAAGACAAAAGGCCTCCTGTGGGGCGGGCGCTGGGATTATAAAATAAATGCAATATAAATATAGGACAAAACACACATCACAACAAGTGAGACAAAACTACATAAAGAGAGACCTAAGACAACAACACAGCATGGTAGCAACACAAAATGGTAGCAGCATCGGAGCGACAGCGTAGCCTAGTGGTTAGAGCGTTGGACTAATAACCGCAAGGTTGCAAGTTCGAATCCCCGAGCTGACAAGGTACAAATCTGTCGTTCTGCCCCTGAACAAGGCAGTTAAGCCACTAGGCTGTCATTGAAAATAAGAATTTGTTCATGACTTGCCAGGTTAAATAAAGGTCTTTTTTATTTTTTATTATTATTTTTTTATTTTTTTTATTTTATTAAATCAAACATGGTACAAATATTATTGGGCACAGACAACAGCACAAAGGGCAAGAAGTTAGAGACAACAATACATCACGCAGTACCAGTCAAGTTTGGACACACCTACTTATTCAAGGGTTTTTCATTATTTTTCCTTTTTTCTACATTGTAGAAAACAAATCAGAATATATTTTATATTTGAGATTCTTCAAATGTGGCCACTCTTTACCTTGGTGACAGCTTTGCACACGCATACAGCCAAAACAACTCTGGAATGGCTTCAAAACAAGAAAATGAAAATCCTTGAGTGGCCCAGCCAAAGCCGAGACTTGAATCCCATTTGAAAGTCTATGGAAAGACTTGGAGATTGCTGTTCACCGCCGTTCCCCATTTAACTTAACGGAGCTTGAGAAAATCTGCAAGGAAGAATAGGAGAAAATCCTAAAGCTGATGAATGCATACCCAAGGCGAATCAAAGCGGTAATAGCTGCCCAAGATGCTCTTACAAAGTATTGACACACGGTATGAATATGCCTACTTATCTAAATTAGATTCCTGCATTCATTTTTCTAAAAACATGTTTTCACTTTGTCGTCATGTGGTATTGTGTGTAGATGGTTGCATATTTCATCGTGTTTTTTTTCAGGCTGTAACACAACAAAATGTGGAATAAGTCAAGAGATATGAATACTTTCTGAAGGCACTGTAGTTCAATCACTATGTCAAACCACATGAACACACACTTACCCCCTGTCTGCCGCTCCCTGTAGCGGGTCACACTCTGGACCTGTTGGAGCCGCTAGTGAAGTTCCAGGTGGGCCTGAAGAAACTCAGCCTCCATGAGGAGGAACACGTGCTGCTCATGGCCATCTGCCTGCTGTCTCCAGGTATCTACCTGACCGCTGCCATCTGTGCTTGTTCGTATATGCGTTACATGTGTTTTACGTGTGTGTGTGTGTGTGTGTGTGTGTGTGTGTGTGTGTGTGTGTGTGTGCACGCACACAAGTTGAGCATGTGCTTGGTTATACTCTGAGTGTACAAAGCATTAGGAACACCTGCTGACCAGGTGAAAGCTATGATCCCTTATTGATGTCACCTGTTAAATCCACTTCAATCAGTGTAGGTGAAGGGGAGGAGACAGGTTGAAGAAGGATTTTTGAGACATGGATTGTGTATGTGGTGAATGGGTAAGACAAAATATTTAAGTGACTTTGAAAGGGGTATTTTTATTTTTATTTAACCTTTATGTAACAAGAACAAATTCTTATTTACAATGACGACCTACCCCGGGCAAACCCAGACAATGCTGGGCCAATTGTGCGCAGCCCTATGGGACTTCGCATCACGGCCGGTTGTGATGCTGCCTGGAATCGAACCAGGGTCTGAGGTGACGCCACTAGCATTGAGATGCAGTGCCTTAGACCACTGTGGCACTCGGGAGCCCCAATGGTAGTAGGTGTCAGGTGCACCGGTTTGAGTGTGTCAAGAACTGCAATGCTGCTGGGTTTTTCACATTCCACAGTGTCCCGTGTGTATCAAGAATAGTCCACCACCCAAAGGACATCCAGCCAACTTGACACAACTGTTGGAAGCATTGGAGTCATCCAACATGGGCCAGCATCCCTGTGGAACGCTTTCGACACCTTGTAGAGTCCATGCCCCGATAAATTGAGGCTGTTCTGAGTGCAAAAGTGTGTGCAACTCAATTTTAGAAAGGTGTTCCTAGGGTTTTGCACACTATATGTTTGTGTGCATTCCCATCTCTTCTTCACTCCTTTTGACAGCCTCTCCCTCCTCCCCTCGATGTAGATCGTCCAGGGGTGCAGGACCACGCTAAGATCGAGGTTCTCCAGGACAGTCTGTCGGAGGTGCTCCAGGCCTACATCAGGGTGAACCACCCGGGAGGACGGCTGCTCTACGCCAGGATGATCCAGAAGCTGGCCGACCTGCGCAGCCTCAACGAGGAGCACTCCAAACAGTACCGCTCGCTGTCCTTCCAGCCCGAGCACAGCATGCAGCTCACCCCGCTGGTGCTGGAGGTGTTTGGGAGCGAGGTGTCCTAGCAGCCACGCCGACCCACACCACCACCCCTCTGGTTGGAAGAGATGGACAGACGATCCCTCCCGTGAGGACCCCCGGGAGTTAATTTGTTGAGTTGCTGCTGGATAGAGGGCTCAGCGATGGGGTTGATGGAAGGGTCTCTGTGGGGGAATAGCGGAATGGACCGGAAAGTCACACTGTCACAAAGGTTTTCGGGGGTTAATCAGGGTATTATGGGTAAATGGAGGAGGAAGGGGCTTCGATAAGGTTGTAATTTCCCGTTCATAAGAAAAAGGGAATTTCGAATATATTGTATTTATAACTAAACTATAAATACACAGTACCAGTCAAAAGTTTGGATACACCTACTCATTCGAAGGTTTTTCTTTATTTTTACTATTTTCTACATTGTAGAACAATAGTGAATACATCAAAACTATGAAATAACACATATGGAATCATGTACTAACCCAAAAAATGTTAAACAAATAAAAAATATATTTTATTCTTTAGATTCTTCCAAGTAGTCGGGTGACCCTTTGCCTTGATGACAGCTTTGCACACTCTTGGCATTCTCTCAACCAGCCTCACCTGGAATGCTTTTCCAGCTGTCTTGAAAGAGTTCCCACATATACTGAGCACTTGTTGGCTGCTTTTCCTTCACTCTGCGGTTCAACTCATCCCAAACCATCTCAATTGGGTTGAGGTCGGGTGATTGGGGATCTGATCCAGCATTCATCACTCTCCTTGTTGGTCAAATAGCCCTTACACAGCCTGGAGGTTGGTTTGTCATTGTCCTGTTGAATAACAAATGATAGTCCTATTAAGTGGAACCAGATGGGATGGCGTATCACTGCTGGTTAAGTGTGTCTTGACTTCTAAATAAATCACGACAGTGTCACCAGCAAAAGACCCCCACTCTATCACACCACCTCCTCCATGCTTCACGGTGGGAACTACACATGCGGAGATCACCTACTCTGCGTCTCACAAAGACACGGAGGTTGGAACCAAAAATCTCAAATTTGGACTCATCAGACCAAAGGACAAACTTCCACTGGTCTAATGTCCGTTGCTCGTGTTTCTTGGCCCAAGCAAGTCTCTTCTTCTTATTGGTGTCTTTTTAGTAGTGGTTTCTTTGCAGCAATTTGACCATGGGGGCCTGATTAAGGCAGTCTCCCCTGAACAGTTGATGTTGAGAAGTCTGTTACTTGAACTCCGTGAAGCATTTATTTGGGATGCAAATGAAGGTACAGTTAACTCTAATGAACTTATCCTCTGCAGCAGAGGTAACTCTGAGTCTTCCCTTCCTGTGGCAGTTCTCATGAGAGCCAGTTTCATCATAGTGCTTGATGGTTTTTGTGACTGCGCTTGAAGAAACTTTTAAAAGTTCTTAATGTTTTGGATTGACTAACCTTCATGTCTTAAAGTAATGATGGACTGTCGTTTCTCTTTGCTTATTTGAGCTGTTATTGCCATAATATGGACTTAGCCCTATTTGGTAAAAGACCATCTTCTGTGTACCACCCCTACCTTGTCTCAACACAGCTGATTGGCTCAAACGCATTAAGAAGGAAAGGAATTTCACAAATTTACTTTTAACAAAGCACACCTGTTAATTGAAATGCATTTCAGGTGACTACCTCATGAAGCTGGTTGAGAGAATGCCAAGAGTGTGCAAGCTGTCATCAAGGCAAAGGTTGGCCACTTTGCAGAATCTCAAATTGAAAATATATTTGTATTTGTTTTACACTTTTTTGGTTACTACATGATTCCATATGTGTTATTTCATAGTTTTGATGTGTTCACTATTATTCTACAATGTAGAAAATAATATAACAAAGAAACACATTTGAATGAGTAGGTGTGTTCAAACCGTTGTCTGGTACTGCATATACATACATGTAAACTAATATCTATATTTAAGGTTGTTTCTACTAAAACAAATGGATGAGTAGTCCTCTGTATATTATAAGATATGTAGGCCCCAATTTGTGTGCATATGAATGTGTGTATGTATTGATGTAGGCGGTTTCAATTGCACACAAATACACCCTGAGTAGAGTGCAAGGGGCCTTTTTTATTTTTGATGTTTCTGTATGAGAATACTGAATGACCTCAAAAGGGTGTTGAGTACAGGCTCTGACGAAGTGTTTAGTAGTGGGACTGCCATTAATGTATTGGGGAAAGTGTCGGCTACACACAGGATATATGTGGATAATTTGGTAACAATTTGGTTCTGTTGCCCCCTTTCAGACTTCAAAATATACACATTTAGCGTTTTAAAATCTCTTTCCTTCATAAGAGGAAAGAGACTTGTTTTATTATTATTGGTTAACTAGCTAAAATAAGATGGTTAAACTAACCTGGTAGGGTGACAAACTGCCCTGCCTCAGGGAGAAGTTAGCCTGATATTGTTTATTGTACAATATACATTTTGAGTAATACGTACGCAAGCTTACAATCAAGAGGGGGAGTCATCGCCGGTCAAACCTGTTGGTAATGATGTAGTAATTACTAAAACCTTTTAATCAAATCTGCAGATGCTCTTCATGCCTGATCAAATTCTATTCATGGTACAATACAATTACAATGTCACCCCCACCAGTTTCTGTTTGAGAGCCATGTTCTAGTAGGTCGAAGGTTCAGCACATCACGTGTTTCCTCTCACACCGTCTGCAGGTCTTGGTCACCCTCTTGTGGTTATTGTCTGTAAATACCACTTGTTATTTCTGTACATAATAAGGAAAAAATAGGCAAATACTAAGATAATTGTTGGGAAGAATGCTCTGGAGATATATGCAAATATGAGATGTGCTATTTTCTTATGTTCCTCTCTTTTGAGGTCTTGATAAGCTTTGACCGCTATATATACATTTTTGGGGCGGTGCAAAGTCATTGGTTTTATTCGATTTGAGATTGTTTCCTGACATCAGCGTTCATTCCGCTGCACCAAAATCTTTTCACATACTGAGGAGACGTTCTGACTCAACCTGCTGCTCTGTAAAGCTGCTCTGTAAAGCTACCATACCGTTAGAACCAGGAAAAAGACAACACTATCTTGTTCATGCTCTTTACTACTAACACTGCCTCAACTCAAACAGACAAGGATAAAGGCCAATCAGTCGCCATCGTGGTGGACATGCCTCTTTCTTCAACATGCCAGCCAGCCTGGCAGAACTCTTCATAGCTTTAATGCGACGGCATCCATTTAGGCCCAACTCAACAGCTGTAGTGCACCAAGTGTTGATGGGACTGAGTTTGTGAGCAGCGGCTTTGGATGTCACACCGATGGAAGGTCTCTTACCTGGGAAGTGATTAACACTGAACTGATCCAGTGATGAGAGTTTAGGGAGGTGGGATCAGGTGTGATAAAGGAGTGACTGTATAGAAAGTAAGAATCACGGAAGTGCAGTACAGAGCTCCCAATCCAAAGTCTGATATTTTCTCCCATTGCAGCAGATGTCCAGACCCCACTGTGCGTAGACCAGGTATTGTGGAGAAGGCATACTTTTTTGTTGCTGCATTCTATCACATATACATAAACCCATGTAAAGGAATGCAGGAAAGATGGGGTCGGGTTCTGATGGGAGGAAGTCCTCCAAGAGCTCTCTCTGCCTGCTGCCGAGCTGGCTCAGAAAGACTGGCCCAAAAACTACACACCTCTCCCAATGCAGGTCAGCAACTCCACCTCAGTAGCCTTACAAAACCCTGTTAAACATTTAACAGATACCTCAATGAAACTGAACACTTTCATAATAGCATAGAAGGGAACCAAACATGTAACACAGTGACACACACACCACGATGTTTCTTCAGCAACTTCTGCAGTGTTCTGTTTTTTTATCTGGCAAAAAGTTGCCAGGTTCTTTTGAAGATAAACTCCCTAGAGGGCTGTGTTGCAGGCCCTGTATAGGGATCCATTGTTTTCTCACAGGACGTCTGTCTGTTTTTCTTATCACAGCACGATAATCATGTGTTTAAAGAGACAGGAAATATAAGCAACAGTCCACAATGTAAACAAAGCGTCACTGAATCTAAATCCATGATTCCCGCTGCCGCTGTCAAAAGTCCAGTCCTAATCAGTTTTTGTATTTTTGAGGAATGACTCCGTATTAATATGTATATCATGCAGTCACCATGGCTGATTTCAGGCAGGGCTTCTGTGATCAGTACCTTTTTAGGTTTACTATAACGTCACCTGGATTAGCTAAAATAATAAATACATAAAGGTAATCCATTTCTTCTTTCAATGTATTGTTAAGATCAGTCAATTATTGCAGACAGGTTCCTGATAAAGCACTGATCACAGCGGCCCTGCCTATATTTTGGCCTGTATGGTTGCTACTGTTGTTGGTGGCTTTGTTGTATTGCTCTGGTGACGTGGGAAGCAAGCTGAATCCTGAATCCCTGTCAGTTTATTGTATAGAGCCCTGCCGCCAGGCACTGTTTTAACCAAAACAAACTACCTCTCCCATCGCACATGTATTTTTGGCATGATTGTGTTTCATCTTTTCTTATTTTAATACTAATTCATTGTATTTATTCATTTTACTTCTCAAATGCTGGATGATTTATCTCAACACACCTCAAAATAAGCCTACATGAACCGCTTATCATGTTTATATCCTGTCTTGGTTTAGATGTCTGCTTTGCAGCCAGCTGCTCAGTCACCTTCTCAGTCTGCCCTCAGCTCAGTGTTCTACTGCCCCTCTTAGCTCATGGCTCTGGAATCCAGGGCTTTATTGTATCACGTGGATGTACAGGACACAGCCCATGGTAGCACAGTGCTTTACCAACTAAGCATACCGTTTTAAATGGGTTTCTGTAAAGGATACAATGAAAACGTGTGTGTGTGTGTGTAATCAGTTTTTTTTGAGGTGATGGTTGATGAGGCTGGGCAGTTATCTACCTACGTTCTTGAGAAGCGTGGAAGTTTTTCTTTGGATAGAGAGAGATGAGGAAAGATTGAGTAATCGCATGAATGTTGCTCACTGTTTTGGAATCTTTTTTCTTTTTGCTCTGATTGTCCTCTGCTACCTCTTTTTAATATGCGCTTGCTCACATGCACACTCACACATACAGTACTACAGTACGCACGCATACAGTACTACAAACGCATACAGTACTGCAGTATATGCACAGACTCAATATGCACTTCTATTTCACCAGCAGTTTTTGCCAATGATGCACTTGTGTTTGTCTCTATGCTCTGGCTTTTGTCTGAAGTCTATTACTGATGATCACTATAGCAAACCACCGATGGTTTGTCGTTTTAACATTGAATGCACATTATTGCTCAGTTATCTTGGTGTGCCTAGAAACCGGAGCCTTATTTTGGGACAATATCAGGGGTTTAACGAAACACATTTTTAAAATTCTTATTTAAGACCATGTTGAAATGGCTTTTCACAATTCCGTTTATTTTATTATCAATCTTTATGGCTTAGGAGAACATGCCATCAGCTCGCCCCTACCGGGAAGCACTTTTTAAATGGTGATCCGCCGGACGCAAATATGCTAAACATCTTTAAAGCTGAGGTGACGCTTTAGTTTCAGCGTTGGGGATGTACAGAAGGCCAACATAACACGTCTATATACACTATGTCTCACCTGACAGGTTTTAGTCCATTCATGTAGACTGCATTGCTCTGCGGAGAGGATTTGCTTAAGTATATTTGTGTGAAATATAACAGCTGGCCGTTCTTCCTCTTGTTTATTATATTCTATGCTATGCTAATGTAGTTTGTTATTAGGGCCTATATTTTCTCCTGCCTAACGGATGTAGCCTAGTGGTTAAGAGCGTTGGGCCAGTAACTGAAAGGTCACTGGTTCGAAACCCTGAGCTGACTAGGTGAAAAATCTGTCTGTGCCCTTGAGCAAGGCACTAATTGCTCCTGTAAGTCGCTCTAGATAAGAGCGTCTGCTAAATGACTAAAATGTACATGTCGGGAAGTATTACTGGAATGGAAGGAGGTGTGAACTGTTATGAATCTGGACTGCGTTATTCCTGTTGGAGCACATTACATAGTTGTTAGCAAGCACTGTTGGTCTGAGATCTCTGTACGTTAGTTTTTAATCCCCACTGCTCTCCTTGATACATTCTCTGAGGTCAATATTATTGTATTTAGTTGATGATGAAGCATCAGTTGATCTTGTGAATGGCCCAAGAACACAACATACACTGGTGTACTTTGTTAGACATTTTGTTGACTGACTTCTGGTAGCCAGACCATTTCTCATTTAGTAATCAATCATTGTAATTAATCTTAAAGTCCCAAGATAAGTAATTTTTTATACATGCACACCATGTAATTCTCATGACTCGATGCTTCACACCGTCTTTCAACGATCTTGGCGTTGTTTGTTAATATCAATGCTCTAGTTGATAGTAATACCATTGTCTTTGTTCAATCACCGGCTGTTTTTTGTGTTTCTTTTATTCTTCTGAAGTTGATCCATTGTACATTGTTTATGTGCATTGTATGTAGTATATAATGTTTTGAAAAATCACAAATAAACCTCTGTACATATTGATGCAAAAATCCATGTCTTTATATATTCTCAAAAGGAAGCCATACTAGATTTGCTACCCTCAAGGTGGGCCTGTAAAAGTTATGAACATGCAACAGCTCTTGCTGTTAATTTATAATTTGCGTACCGTCCCAACAGATCCACAGATGACACAATTTCTCTCACTCCACACTGCCCTTTCCCACTTGGACAAAAGGAACACCTACGTGCGAATGCTGTTCATTGATGACAGCTCAGCGTTCAACACCATAGTGCCCACAAAGCTCATCACTAAGCTAATGACCCTGGGACTGAACACCTCCCTCTGCAACTGGATCCTGGACTTCCTGATGGGCCGATCCAAGGTGGTGAGGGAAGGCAACACCATTAAGTGTGCTGATGACACAGCGGTGGTAGGCTTGATCACTGACGACGATGAGACAGCCTAGGGAGGTCAGAGACCTGGCAGTGTGGTGCCAGGGAAACAACCTCTCCCTCAAGGTCAGCAAGACTAAGGAGCTGATCGTGGACTACTGGAAAAGGAGGGCCGAGCACGCATCCTTTCACATCGATGGGGCTGTAGTGGAGCGAGTCAAGAGTTCAAGTTCCTCTGTGTCCACGTCACTAAGGATTGATCATGGTCCAAATACACCAACACAGTCGTGAAGAGGGCACATTGCTTCTTTCCCCTCAGGAGGCTGAAAAGATTTGGCATGGGCCTTCGGTTCCTCAAAAGGTTCTACAGCTGCACCATCGAGAGCATCTTGACTGGCTGCATCACTGCTTGGTATGGCAACTGCTTGGCATCCAACCGCAAGGCGCTACAGAGGGTATTGCGTACAGCCCAGTACATCACTGGGACCGAGCTCCCTGCCATCCAGGACCTGTGTAACAAGCAATGTCAGAGGAAGGCCCTAAAAAATGTCAGACTCCAGCCATCCAAGTCATAGACTCACCATATACGCTGCTACTGTTTTATCTATCCTGTTAAAGTGACTTGCCTAGTCACTTTACCCCTACCTATATGTACAGTACATGGCTACCTCATACCCATGCGCATCGACTCGGTACTGTGTGTGTGTGTGTGTGTGTGTGTGTGTGTGTGTGTGTACTGCTCAAAAAAATAAAGGGAACACTTAAACAACACAATGTAACTCCAAGTCAATCACACTTCTGTGAAATCAAACTGTCCACTTAGGAAGCAACACTGACTGACAATAAATTTCACATGCTGTTGTGCAAATGGAATAGACAACAGGTGGAAATTATAGGCAATTAGCAAGACACCCCCAATAAAGGAGTGGTTCTGCAGGTGGTGACCACAGACCACTTCTCAGTTCCTATGCTTCCTGGCTGATGTTTTGGTGAGACCATGAATGCTGGTGGTGCTTTCACTCTAATGGTAGCATGAGACGGAGTCTACAACCCACACAAGTGGCTCAGGTAGTGCAGCTCATCCAGGATGGCACATCAATGCGACCTGTGGCAAGAAGGTTTGCTGTGTCTGTCAGCGTAGTGTCCAGAGCATGGAGGCGCTACCAGGAGACAGGCCAGTACATCAGGAGACGTGGAGGAGGCCGTAGGAGGGCAACAACCCAGCAGCAGGACCACTACCTCCGCCTTTGTGCAAGGAGGAGCAGGAGGAGCACTGCCAGAGCCCTGCAAAATGACCTCCAGCAGGCCACAAATGTGCATGTGTCTGCTCAAACGGTCAGAAACAGACTCTATGAGGGCCCGACGTCCACAGGTGGGGGTTGTGCTTACAGCCCAACACCGTGCAGGACGTTTGGCATTTGCCAGAGAACACCAAGATTGGCAAATTCGCCACTGGTGCCCTGTGCTCTTCACAGATGAAAGCAGGTTCACACTGAGCACGTGACAGAGTCTGGAGACGCTGTGGAGAACGTTCTGCTGCCTGCAACATCCTCCAGCATGACCGGTTTGGCGGTGGGTCAGTCATGGTGTGGGGTGGCATTTCTTTGGGGGGCCGCACAGCCCTCCATGTGCTCGCCAGAGGTAGCCTGACTGCCATTAGGTACCGAGATGAGATCCTCAGACCCCTTGTGAGACCATATGCTGGTGCGGTTGGCCCTGGGTTCCTCCTAATGCAAGACAATGCTAGACCTCATGTGGCTGGAGTGTGTCAGCAGTTCCTGCAAGAGGAAGGCATTGATGCTATGGACTGGCCTGCCCATTCCCCAGACCTGAATCCCATTGAGCACATCTGGGACATCATGTCTCGCTCCATCCACCAACGCCATGTTGCACCACAGACTGTCCAGGAGTTGGCGGATGCTTTAGTCCAGGTCTGGGAGGAGATCCCTCAGGAGACCATCCGCCACCTCATCAGGAGCATGCCCAGGCGTTGTAGGGAGGTCATACAGGCACGTGGAGGCCACACACACTACTGAGCCTCATTTTGACTTGTTTTAAGGACATTACATCAAAGTTGGATCAGCCTGTAGTGTAGTTTTCCACTTTCATTTTGAGTGTGACTCCAAATCCAGACCTCCATGGGTTGATAAATTGGATTTCCATAGATTATTTTTGTGTGATTTTGTTGTCAGCACATTCAACTATGTAAAGAAAAAAGTATTTAATAAGATTATTTCATTCATTCAGATCTAAGATGTGTTATTTTAGTGTTCCCTTAATTTCTTTGAGCAGTGTGTGTATATATATATATATATATATATATCCATGTTTTTTACTATTTATTTTCATTCATTATTCACTGTACATTTATTCCTCGTGTCACTATTTTTTCAGTTTTATCTTATGTTTAACTTTGTGTTGTTGGAAAAGGACCCGTAAGTAAACATTTCACTGTTCGTCTAATACCTGCTATCTACGAAGCATGTGACCAATACAATTTGATTTCTGCCTTCCTCACATAAATAATTGCCGCAGTAGATGGAGCTAGTCCCCTGCTCATTCACTTCCCTTTAAACTGTCCTGCCTCCCCAGTCATGGGACTAATGTGAATCGTCCATATATCAATTGGTTATAGTGATCAGCAAGAGACTGAGTGGGGTACACAAATTAGGATTTTGTTAACGAGTTCACAAGCGTAGTTGGGTGGTGGTGGTGATCATATGACTTGGCTTGCCTTGTGAGTGTTTAACGTGTGAGACTGTGTTTTCTCTAAGTGCAATTAAGTGAGTTTTCTTATTCTCTTCATACTTTACACTTAAATTGGGACCCATTATAGCTGAGCAGATGCTCTCATGGAGGAGGAGAGCGGCTGTGTGGTAAATCTCTGATGAAAGTCATCCAAACATCATTAGGCCAAGCTCCTCTCTCTGGCATGTGACCCACTAGAATGCGTTCAATGTACTTGTACTGGATTCTGCACATCCTGGAAGAGACTGAAATACAGTTGGAAAGGAGATGAGACCGTTCTGCGGTTTTTCTTCTGAAGTATGACAGAATCATTTCTTTCCCTCGACTTGGTTTCCCTGAAAGTGTCGGATTGAAGTAGTAGATGCAGTGAGTTTTAGTGTTGATGGCTATTGTAATCGTTGTGTTGGCAAGAACTTCCTTTCGAAGTACCACTTGCTATAATGCACAATGTGTTGATTGCTAATTATCTCAGTGTGCTTCATGATTGCCTCAATGTTTCTTAAGCAACATGCAGGAATGTGATTTAGCAAAAGTCTCATAGTCAAGTTATTGATTCAGCCCCCTTCTGAGGTTATTAGTCATGTTCCTTCTTGGAATAACGCTAAGTATAACAGCATAAATATGTCCAGCATACCTTCACTGGGCTAGGCTACAATGTGAAAATAATTTTGCAGTGAGCCAAAATACACTATATACAAAAGTATGTGGACATCCCTTCAAATTAGTGGATTCAGCTATTTGAGCCACACTCGTTGCTGACAGGTGGATAAAACTGAGCACAAAGCCATGCAATCTCTGTTCTTCAAATTTCTGACCTGCTAGAGCTTACCCCAGTCAACTGTAAGTGCTATTATTGTGAAGTGGAAACATCTAGGCGCAACAACTGCTCAGCCGTGAAGTGGTAGGCCACACAAGGTCACAGAACGGGACCGCTGAGGCGGCAGCGCGTACAAATCGTTTGTCTTCAGTTGCAATACTCACTACCGAGTTCCAAACTGGCTCTGGCTTTACCATCTGGCGGTCCGACGGATGAATCTGGGTTTGGCGGAGGCCAGGAGAACGCTACCTGCCCCAATGCATATTGCCAACTGTAAAGTTTGATGGTGGAATAATAGTCTGGGGCTGTTTTTCATGGTTCGGGCTAGGCCCCTTAGTTCCAGTGAAGGGAGATCTTAACTCCACAGCATAGAATGACATTCTCTAGACGATTCTGCGCTTCCAACTTTGTGGCAACAGTTTCAGCATGACAATGCCCCCGTGCACAAAACGAAGTCCATACAGAAATGGTTTGTCGATCGGTGTGGAAGAACTTGACTGGCCTGCACAGAGCCCTGACCTCAAACTCATCGAACGCTTTTGGGATGAATAAGAGCGCCGACAGCGAGCCAGGCCTAATCGCCCAACTTCAGTACCCGACCTCACTAATGTGGCTCTTGTGGCTAAATGGAACCAAGTCCCCGCAGTAATGTTGCAACATCTAGTGGAAAGCCTTCCCAGAAGAGTGGAGGCTGTTGTAGCAGCAACTCCATATTAATGCCCATGATATTGGAATGAGATGTTCGACGAGCACGTGTCCACATACTTTTGGTCATGTGTACTTCTGAGGAGAATGGGGTCTAAAGGGGTTAAAGGCTGTGGCTCCTCTTGGTGTTGCCCAGATGGGCTAGTTTTAGTTTTTCAGAGAACTTGGCAGGTCTGAGCAGAGATGAGGGAGGGAGGTTCTCCTTGGCCCTGAGCTGTGGAGAGGTTAGGGAGAGGGGTGCTGGGGGGTTTGGGGAGGCCATGGCAGTTTGGGCTAGACTGTTATGAGAGAATGAGGAGGTTAACGGAGAAAGGCCTGTGGTAACAGTGCTGACGCACGAGGGAAACATTAAGGGAGGGCAAATGGAATCCCTTGCAGGAGTCTCTAATCCCAGTGTTGACGGGGTCATGGAGCCGCTGGCGACAGCATGAATGTACTTTGCAACCCGCTGAAGGGGGAGAGAAACTAGCACTCTGATTGACGTAGGTAAGTAATTCATAGGTAACTGATAGTTATCAGCTAAGTGCCGGCCTCTACCCAAACAAAGTGTTCCTTGGACCAGGGAAAGGGATAGAATCTAGCTCTTTTTAAAGGTCTGATAACTATCAATGTCTTATGAATGATTTACCTCTGCATATGTGCTAGTGACCCTCGACCCAGAAGAGCGTTCCATGGAGGGTTTATTAAGCTGTAGCTCCAGGAAGTATGATAGGTGGCCAAGCAGCAGGAGCTAAGGAGACAGACTCAGCAGTGGAAAGCAATGGAACTTTGATTTCCTATCCCACAGCACAGCAGCCCCCTGTCCGCCTTTCCCCTCTGTAGCTTGGGATGGCAGGACGCTGCTTGGTGGAAGAGTCTCCGAGAAATCGTTCCTTTAGAGTGAAATGCTATCACTCACACTATCGACTGTGCTCAACATTCCTTGCTTTACTATTGTGTGTGTGGGATCCATCACATATGGGTAGATCCATTTAAATTCAATCACTTTTTGACAGCACCCCTTTTGACTTGAATGAAACCAATACTTATTTGCCCATTGTAAAAGTGATCAAAAAGTGACTTTTTGGACCTAAAGGCCAAAACGTACAGTAACAGTCAAGTTTGGACACCTACTCATTCAAGGGATTTTCTTTATTTTTACTATTTTCTACATTGTAGAATATTAGTGAAGACATCAAAACTATGAAATGGCACATATGGAAGGAATCATGTAGTAACCAAAAAAGTGTTAAACAAATCAAAATATATGATAGATTTCAGATTCTTCAAAGTATCCACTCTTTCCCTTGATGGCAGCTTTGTACACTCTAGGCATTCTCTCAATCAGCTTCACCTGGGATGCTTTTCCAACAGTCTTGACGGAGTTCCCACATATGCTGAGCACTTGTTGGCTGCTTTTCCTTCACTCTGCGGTTCATCTCATCCCAAACCATCTCAATTAGGTTGAGGTTGGGTGATTGTGGAGACCAGGCCATCTGATACAGAACTCCATCACTCTCCTTATTGGTCAAATAGCCCTTACACAGCCTGGAGGTGTGTTTTGAGTCATTGTCCTGTTGAAAAACAAATGATAGTCCCACTAAGCGCGAACCAGATGGGATGGCGTATCGCTGCAGTATGCTGTGGTAGCCATGCTTGTTGTGTTCCTTGAATTCTAAATAAATCACTGACAATGTCACCAGCAAAGCACCCCCACGCCATCACACCACCTCCTCCATGCTTCACGGTGGGAACCACACATGCAGAGATCACCTACTCTGCGTCTCACAAAGACACAGCGTTTGAAATCAAAAATCTTTCATGTGGACTCATCAGACCAAAGGACAGATTTCCACTGGTCTAATGTCCATTGCTTGTGTTTCTTGGCCCAAGCAAGTCTCTTCTTATTTTTGCTGTCCTTTTAGTAGTGGTTTCTTTGCAGCAATTCGACCATGAAGGCTTGATTCATGCAGTCTCCTCTGAACAGTTTGATGTTGAGATGTGTTTTTACTTTAGCTCTGTGAAGCATTTATTTGGACTGCAATTTCTGAGGCTGGTAACTCTAATGAACTTATCCTCCGTAGCAGAGTTAACTCTGGGTCTTCCTTTCCTGTGGTGGTCCTCATGAGAGCCAGTATCATCATAGCGCTTGATGGATTTTCCAACTGGACTTGAAGAAACATTCAAAGTTCTTGAAATGTTTCATATTTACTGACCTTCATATCTTAAAGTAATAATGGAATGTGGTTTCTCTTTGCTTATTTGAGCTGTTCTTGCCATAATATGTACTTGGTCTTACCAAATAGGGCTATATTATGTATACCACCCCTACCTTGTCACAACACAACTGGTTGGCTCAAATGCATTAAGAAGGAAAGAAGGCACACCTGTTAATTGAAATGCATTCCAGGTGACTACCTGATAAAGCTGGTTGAGAGAATGCCATGAGTGTGCAAAGCTGGTATCAAGGCTAAGGGTGGCTACTTAGAATCTAAAATGATTTGTTTAAGACTTTGGTTATTTCATGATTCCATATTTTTACAATTTAGAAAATGGTAAAAATAAAGAAAAACCCTTGAATGAGTAGGTGTATCCAAACGTTTGACTGGTACTGTACAAAACATAAAGGTGTTCAAAGTTGAGCCATTCTGCATTACCCCACCGTACCATGAGACATCCATGTCTTCGTCACTGGAAAAGATAAAGAGTTGAGATTGATAGCATTTAAAAGCTAACAAACGGGGTTGTCAAATTATTTTATTTCTTATTTATATTATTTATATATATATTGTGTGTGTACAAAAAAAGTTTACCTTTTCAAGTCACTTATCAATTTTTATTTTTTTTACATCGTCTAAGGTTTTTGTGCTCTGCCCGCCATCGGTTGAGACATTGAATACAGGGTGGGTGTCATGTTTTGGCGGATAAATGTACTAAAGTGGGAATAACATTTGAAATGGTTCCACAAAGTTGGTTGGAGGTCCACACATCTGAGAATGTTGACTTGAATAGGAATATCAGTTTTAATTGACACTATCAATCCTCCCTAGTAAACCTATTGAAATCATAGAAATATAGATAATAGAATAGACATGACGATTTAAGTTGACATTCAACGATGTGTGGACCGGTGGTCATCTTTATGGTAGTAATTAGAAGTAAAAATGTCAATCAATGTAATTTTCAATGGTGTACGAGCTAAATTGCAGTGGTCTCAAGAAATAGGTCCATTCTATGAATTATATTTCTATGATTGAAATAGCATGTTGTGTCTCGACCAATGAGAGAGACAACATTAAACCTCAGATGTGAAATTGGGTTTAAGCTACAACATATGCGAATATGAAAAAAATCTGAAAAAACACTAAGCTTTTAAATTATCTCAAACTCAACCGTTGATCTTTTCCAAATAATAAAGACATGGATGTCTTATGGTGGAGTATGCAAAATGAGTCAACTTTGAGCACCTTCATCACCTGAATGTTTTGGCATTTAGGTCTAAAAAGACCCTTTCTGACCACTTCTTCCATGGGCAAACATGGAATGTTTTGTTGCTGTCAAACAGTGATTAAATTCAAATGGATTTCCCCATATGTTATTGTTTTATGTTGTGATCATGTTATTGCTTGCTCTTTACAGTGTTTGTGTATTAATGTGTTTGTATTGTGGAACTGATCAGTCTGTATATAGTGTTTAAGTGTGCTGGTTTATGTATGTTTGTGACTGTCTGACAACATATTCGTGCCCACTCTGGAGCGGGTCCAGTGGCTGGTATTTATAACCCTGCTGTCAGGGCCTGGCTACAGTCAGACCGTGGGAATGTGGTAAAGGATTTCTGTGGTATTTTTAATGTTTGTTATTAAATATCCCCACACGGGACCATGACCAAACCCTCTGCCCCCTTCTATCTCTCCTCCTTTGCCGCCTCCTCCCCTACACATTTTTGCGTCCCGGAGAGAAAAAGCACCCTGGATCCGATAACAGCGTGGCTCACATTACCGTGGAGATCCGGGAAGAGCAGCAGACAACTGTTGCTTCAGCTGGAGAAGCGAAGCGGCCATTGTTACTGCCAAGAGGCAGACTGACTGTACTGTATACCGACCCCACCCTAAACACAAGCTACAATATAGCTGCTATATCACTGGCTTGCACTGTGGTGGAATATGTCTGAAAATGAACGCCCAAAAGACACCCTCGTCTGTGTTTGTGATACCATAGTTTGTTATTTCAGAGATGTTTCCCAGATTACCCAGTGGCATTCTCAGTTAGATATGGAGCGACAGGTGATACTGTATCCGTTAGCCAAAACTGAGCAAACATAATTTGACACACAGCAGATGGGCAAGTGAGAGCAAACCCTCCTCTGACTCTTTCTGATGGTCACAGCCAGCATATAGATTTTGTGGTTTTTTTTTTTTTTTAGGGCTGTCATTTGATTAAAAAAAAGGTGTTAATTGCAGGATTTGCTGTGATTAATCACAAATTCTGAATTTGCTCAAATTAAACTGCATTTGAAGATTTTTTTCATACATAAAACGTTACAAGAATATTGACGTAATTTTGTCTGAAGTAATGGTTAGCACAATTTGGTAAATTGAGAAAGCACACTAACTTCTATGTCAACTTGGTTGTACATTGCTTTGTTGTTTTTAGCTGTATGGATTATGCATTTGAATGCCTTCAGACAATGCGATTAATCACGATAAAAAAAGTGTGCACAAAAATTCCAACAAGTTAACTCTAGTTAATTAAGTCTGACAACCCTACGTTTCTTGCATGTGTATATTAATATGACTTCTGTTTCTATCGTTTGCATCACACTTTTTATGATCTTCATATGGGCGAACTTGTTACTTGGCATTTGAGTTTTTGATTTCATTATATTATAGATTTCCTTCTGGGTGATCTATGCTTTTGCAGTATTCATCCTTCGCATGTTTACAAGCTAAATTCCAACTATCTCATTGTTTTCTCTGCTGACACTCGATGCCAGGAAGTAATTTACTTCATCATCCACTAACTTTTTTCCTTTTCTTTCCATCGTTTCCCGTGACTGCCCCTCAACTACCAATTTGTTTAGGAAGCACAATCACAGAGACAGAAGAAAAGCTTTTCCACACAAGCTGCCAAATGTATCCTTGTGGTTTTCTGTGTGTTTATGTTAATTTCTGGAGGGACAACATATCTGTGGAAAACCAAAAGCTCAGGGCTGGTGCTTTCCCTCTAGGGAGTGTAATGGTGGTAAAAATAGGAAATCTGTTTTTGGGACTGGAATTGCGATTGAAGTGTGTATCCCAGGGGTTATTCATATTGCATGATGGGGAATCAATCATTCTCCTCTCACTCCACATAAAAAAAGCACACAACAATTTCCCCCTCTCTTAAGAAAATAGGAACTGACGCATTGTAATTGCCCATTTGATATACCGTGTAACTGTCACATACTGTATATAACTTCAATATGGAAGTTGTGGCTCTTTTTCTCAGTTCCACACTTGCACTGCTCTCCTTACCTCCAGCTGAAGACATGTTGATGGCTGTAACTGTAGGAAGTGTGTGTGGGTGGAGGAGAATTCTGGCGTTGGAAAATCCTCCTCTGCTCTGACTTTTGGTTTGAACTATGTTAAACACAATCTGCTACATAGATCCACATGTTACTACTGCATGAAAATGATTCATTTTAGCTCCTGCTGCCTCTCATAAAATAAATCCTCTACCACCGTACAGCCGGGAAGAGTCTTTTCATTCATTCTTTCATTAATTCAGTCTTCCATGGCCAATGCCGCTAGGGACACAGCGGCACAACAAATACCAATTTTCCCTGGCCTGGATAACTGAAAGTCTGGGACTGGCCTACTGTACCATGTGCACCTGAGTTAACAAAGGTGAATTCTATAGGAATCAGAGGCCCATTCTACTACAAGGTATTCCTAATTACAATGTCTGTAGTCAGTGTCTGTCAGTCTCTCGGTCACCCTGTCCACTCTCTGTCTAGGTCCAGATTGCAGACCTGGCCCAGCCTCCACAGCCTATCATCATTTCACTGCAGCAGCCTGAGGGAGTGGGGAGAGATGGCTGTCACCGCTGGACCAGTGACTGGATGTTCTGTTGAAGTCTCTGCTGCTCCTGGATGGGATGAAGACCTGGCTGTGGATAAAAGGTTTGTATTGGCTCAGTGTAACATGTAAAGGCTTGTATCTGATAGTGACAGTAGTTCCCTCAATTACTTTTCATCTTCCTCAAAGACCGTAGTTTTCGGCAGCAGTCCGTTGTCTGTCAGGGTGTGGTTGGTCGGTCCTCTGCAGGGGCCGGCCAGATAGTGTAACTGTGACTAATAGAAAACAGGGAATCCTACAGCATGCACAAACAGAGATGTGCCTGTGTGTCGCCAGCGCTGGGAATGGCCCAGATGATTAGCTACAGGAATAAATAATTGCCACATTTGCCACTCCATTTCATACAGAAAGGGTTTGTATGTGTGTGTTTTTGTTCTGCATGTCCTTATTTTCTCCAGTTGTAGGCATATACTGCCCTACCAAGCAAACAGGCATTAACGGCTCATTTGATTGAAAAATGAGTTTGTCATTTTTGCTACATTTAAATACATGTTTAATCATGTGGACAAGTATCCTGCCTCCATTGTATTGTGTTTTAGAGAAAATTGGGGTCATGTTAGCAGTAACTGCATAAAGTTACTGTGAAACCAAGGTAAATAAAAGCCATTTTTCTCAGTTCCACGCTATGAGCAGTTACTGCCTTTTTGCTTGGTAGGGCACTACATGTCTTTCCATTAGGTCAATTGGAGAACATTAAAAGGAAGGGGGGGGCTACAGTATGGAGTACTGCAGTCATGACCAGAACCAGGCAGCAGGCTGCCACAGAGTCAGGGCTGTGCTGCGTGTCTTAGAGGAAATGACTTCACGAGGCGCTGGGGCCTCCACACTGCCCCAGGGTTGGTCTCTCCGGGCGCCGGCCACCTCCCTCAACCAGCCTAAGTGTGTTATTTATTTTAGTTCGCCTGTGAGAGTTAAAAATGGAATGTTTCAGCAACATAAAACGTTTCCTGTTTTGACGACTCCCCCTCGGAAAGCATTCCCTCTGCAGAAAGTTTCCTCAAAAGGGAGCGGTGTGTATGCACATGTACTGTGTATTTTTGTTCTTAAAATGGCCATCTCTTTGCGTGTGACAGGGTAGATTAGATTGCTTCATCAGTAGTGTCTCTATGCAGTTGCAGGTTCCAAAGAACCCACTATAATGGATTTTCTCAGAATGAGAGAAGAGGTGTGAGAGAAGGAAGAAATACAGAATGCTAGAGAGGCACAGATCTAGAAGATAGTGGGAGTGAAGAGATGAGAGTTACAGCATGCACTAGAGTGATGAGAAGAGGATGGGGGTCTGTGTTGACAACGGGTTGGCTTCCGGCTGTGTGCAGGTGCATTCTACCAGAACTCTAAGCCCCCCCTGCCGTCCGCCTCCGCTCACCTGACCACACACCACAAAGATCCTTAGATATGCATCCACCGCTCAATCTGAAGGTTGTTACGTTATGATGCTCCTACCCTCTGTTTCTTTGTTATAGAGTTGTCATAATGCTGCACACATGCAACTGCTCTTAGAAATTGTGTACATGCACAATGGTGGGAAGAGAAAGGTATTAGGTTAAATGAGGGAAGATGGAAGATCTCAATTGCATACTACTCGCATCCTCTCTCCTCATCTCCTTCTCAAAACCCATTGGATGAGAAAGCCAGAGGTCCCTCTCCTCTGAACTTCTCCTCCAATGGGTTTTGAGAAGGAGATGATGCGAGAGGACGCAAGGAGTATGCAATGGAGATCTTCCCAGTGTGTAAGGCCTCATTCTACAGGTGTAATGTGCTACCTTTGCCACTCAAGGGACAGAAGCACAATATTGTCAGGGATGACTCATGGATGCACCCACACCCCCACTCCAAGTTTCCCCCAGTGTAACACTGTAACTCACCTCTCCAACACCATCACCTCTACCACCACTCATTCCTCAGCTCTGACCCCTCCACACCCTTTTCCCACTCTGTGATGAGTTGTTCCTCACCCCACTCAGCATATGTCTGTACCACCCGGCCAGGCCCTCTGGGAGCCTGCTGCTGCTTACCTAATGAATTACCTCCAGACTGACTGTCTGGACAAATCCTTGGTCCCTGTCTCCCTGCTCTGGGTGTGTCCCTCCCTCCTCCCTGAGCTGTGCAGCTGCTCTTATTCATGCTGCTGCATACTACAGACATCCAGCTCTACTCTAGGACACTTCATCTTTGTGTGTGTGTGCGCACGAGAGAGTGAGACGAGAGAGCGCGAGCGAGACGGAATTTAATATAATTTTGGAGGATTGGACGGAGGTTGTTAGATATGCTTACTTTGTAGGTGGTACTGTACATTATCTTTTGTGTGTGTTCATATGGCATTTACCAACTGTGCTAATCTGCCAAATCTCTTAAATCACCATGTTTGCTTGATGTTTTGATCATTATTTTGAAAAATCAATGTTTACTTGGCTGAGGCCCTGAAATGGCTGTCTCTGACAGACAGGCCACAGCTGACTGGAACAGCAAACCTCCCACAAACCCACGTACACTCACAAATGTCTTACTGTGTCTAAAGCACATTTGTCTCCAAACCAAAGCCTATTCTGATGCCTTCCTAAAACCCTCCTTTTTCCTCCTCTATATTTAGTCATGGCTCGACCGGACGATGGGGAGAACCCTTCCCAATCAGCCACCACATTCCCTGAGACAACTGGCCTTACTGGCCCCTTTTGGCCTCTGTAAAACCCATCCTCTGGTTCCTGGCTGCCATGTTCCTTCCTCTATAATCCCCCGTTTCTCCCACATTCCCTCTCTCCATGGGAATTTCAGTCACAGGGAAAAGGGAATTTCTTCCTGACCAGAAGTAGCCTACAGCAATGTCTACTGGGGTAAAATAATGAAAGCTAATGTGCACAGACCTAAGCAGATGATCACAATCCAGGTGAATTAATAGCGTGTTGATACATCAACGTTAGGAGGACAGTAGGACCAGAGAAGAGAATGGTGTTTTTCTGCTCTCCAGAGGGTGGTGCCCCCACCCCAACGCACTGCCTGCCCTCCAGTACCCCTACAGCACCCGATATCACAGGAAGGCCAAAAATATCATTGACATCAACCACCCTAGCCACGGCCTGTTCACCCCGCTATCATCCAGAAGGAGCGGTCAGGTGCACCAAAGCTGCGACCGAGAGACGGCTACTATCTCAACGCCATCAGACTGCTATATAGCCATCACTAGCCAACCTCCACCCAGTACCCTGCCCTGAACTTAGTCACTGTCACTAGCCGGCAACCACCCGGTTACTCAACCCTGCACCTTAGAGAATGCTGCCCTATGTACATAGACATTGAACACCGGTCACTTTAATAATGTTTACATACTGTTTTACTCATTTCATATGTACATACTGTATTCTATATCCTATTCAACTATTGCTGTATGTATGTGTGTGTGTGTGTGTGTATACTATTCTATCCTATGTATTCTAGATAGACTACATATTCTATCCCCATACTGTACATAATGTCTATACTTCCCATCACACATATATGCTCCCGACTCTGACGTTGCTCGTCCTAATATTTATACTTTCCTAATTCCTTTCTTTTACTTTCAGGTTTGTGTGTATTGTTGTGAATTGCTAGATATTACTGCACTGTTGGAGCTAGGAACACAAGCAATTCGCTACAACCAGCAATATCTGCTCAATGTGTATGCGTCCCAATAAAATTTGATTTGTACTGTGTGTGTGTGTGTGTACACGCGCTAGAGAGAGTATATGTGTAGACAACCATATGCTCTAGTTGAGCTCTACCCTGTAGGGGAGAGAAAAACATGACCTTTGTGGCACACTACTCCCTGAGAGGCCAGAGTCAGTACTTAACCCCTGGGACCGACCAGTCAACATGGAGTCATTCATCACATAATGCCAGACCCAAACACTCCTCCTCCTGGTCTGTCTGAGAGCTCACTCCCCCACAGCCCCTAGTCCCAACCTCTTCACATACATTATATGCGCCATACAAATATATTCATAGCTTCTTACATAATAATTTTGACCTTCATCAAGTGGATATTCTAGTCTGCTCGTCCGCAATTGGTCTCTTATTTATTACTGGAAAACAAGGTAACCTCCCTCATAAGACAACCTATTTGTCATTGATACAGTGACGAATGTTGAGAAACCAGAGAATTGCGCACATTCACAATCTAAAAGTAGGTCAAGATGAAGTGTTTCTTAAGTGTTTTCCATAAACCTGCTGATGTAATGGTGACCTACAAAAGCAGATGGGATTGGGGGCCCTCTGCGGTCGCCTGGCTGCTCCAGCCCAAACGCCTGGTGGCTCTACAGGAGGAAAGGAGCACCGGCCCTTTAAGACCGCCTTCTCAACACAGCTTTATGTTTTATTCATGTTTTTTTCTTTTTCTTCTGCTTGAGTTCCAGTTCCGGATGTGCCAAAATAAAAAGTGGAGGAAAAGTATTTCACAGCAAATTCCTCCTGCTCCGTGAAACAAAGCCATAATAGAATAAAATGTGTATCCAATTGTTCTTTTTTCCAACAGCAGGCAGATGTTCCATTTGATGTAACAGAGTAGCCTCTCTGAGTGAACAGCAGCATTGTTACATTACTAAGTTCAGAGGGTAATGTTTGCTCTTACATCACGACCAGCACTATTCAGCGTTGTCCACCATGACCTCTCAACTCGACTTTCTAAACTCTCAGGACCAGACCAGGTCGATCAGACCTGTGGTCAACCATGGTTTGACCATGTGATCCAGTTTATGACATCAGAGGGAACATTATGTACCAGATTTTAACCCAAGAAACAATCCTGTGGAGATGTTAAACATCCTCTTGTGTGGCTCATCTATTGGGGTCTCTAATACAAGGTGCAGAACCGTCCAAGCATGCTGTTAAACCCACCACTATGTCCTTGAGCTAAGAGCTCTGTCTGCTACAATCATTGGATATAGCCTCAAAGAGAGAGATTTGAACCCAGGCCCAGGCAAGCATCTGCAGCCTGGGCAAAAGGCAGGGGTGAATGGAGAGAGGGAGGTGAATTGGACATGGAGAGGAGAGCTTGCATTCTTGCTCTGTTCTGGTTGCATGTGAAGCTGAAAGCTACATAGCATTACTGTGGGTCTGCGTGCTGTGGTGAGTTAGGCCTGTTTCCCAACAGCACCACATACAAAGCCGGACCAGACCAGACCACACAGACACCAGGACCCAGCTGGGGCTCTCAGCCCTTCTCTCACAGAATCTCACTCCACTGCTCTATCCCTGACTCGCTTTCTCCCCCCTCTCTCTTCTCCCTTATATACCGGACTCTGTCTCTCCCTCTCTCTTCTGCTCTATCCCTGCCTCCTCTCTGTCTCCGTGTACTTCTCTCCCTCCTCTCTCTCCTCTGTCTCCTATGTCTCCGTGTACTTCTCTGCCTCCTCTCTCTCGCTCTCGCCTCTGTCTCTGTGTACTTCTCTGCCTCCTCTCGCTCTCTCCTCTGTCTCCGTGTACTTCTCTGCCTCCTCTCTCTCTCCTGTCTCCGTGTACTTCTCTGCCTCCTCTCTCTCTCTCTCTCTCTCTCTCTCTCTCTCTCTCTCTCTCTCCTGTCTCCGTGTACTTCTCTGCCTCCTCTCTCTCTCTCTCTCTCCTATGTCTCTGTGTACTTGTCTGCCTCCTTTCTCTCGCTCTCTCCTCTGTCTCCGTGTACTTCTCTGCCTCCTCTCTCTCTCGTCTGTGTACTTCTCTGCCTCCTCTCTCTCTCGTCTCTGTGTACTTCTCTGCCTCCTCTCTCTCTCCTGTCTCCGTGTACTTCTCTGCCTCCCCTCTCTCTCCTGTCTCCGTGTACTTCTCTGCCTCCCCTCTCTCTCCTGTCTCCGTGTACTTATCTGCCTCCTCTCTCTCTCCTGTCTCCGTGTACTTCTCTGCCTCCTCTCTCTCTCCTGTCTCCGTGTACTTCTCTGCCTCCTCTCTCTCTCCTGTGTCCGTGTACTTCTCTGCCTCCCCTCTCTCTCCTGTCTCTGTGTACTTCTCTGCCTCCTCTCTCTCTCTCCTATGTCTCCGTGTACTTCTCTGCCTCCTCTCTCTCGCTCTCTCCTATGTCTCCGTGTACTTCTCTGCCTCCTCTCTCTCGCTCTCTCCTCTGTATCCGTGTACTTCTCTGCCTCCTCTCTCTCGCTCTCTCCTCTGTATCCGTGTACTTCTCTGCCTCCTCTCTCTCGCTCTCTCCTCTGTCTCTGTGTACTTCTCTGCCTCCTCTCTCGCTCTCTCCTCTGTCTCTGTGTACTTCTCTGCCTCCTCTCTCTCGCTCTCTCCTCTGTCTCCGTGTACTTCTCTGCCTCCTCTCTCTCTCTCCTGTCTCCGTGTACTTCTCTGTCTCCTCTCTCTCGCTCTCTCCTCTGTCTCCGTGTACTTCTCTGCCTCCTCTGTCTCTGTGTACTTCTTTGCCTCCTCTCTCTCACTCTCCCCTCTGTCTCCGTGTACTTCTCTGCCTCCTCTCTCTCTCTCTCTCTCTCTCTCTCTCTCTCTCTCTCTCTCTCTCTCTCTCTCTCTCTCTCTCTCTCTCTCTCTCTCTCCTATGTCTCTGTGTACTTCTCTGCCTCCTCTCTCGCTCTCTCCTGTCTCTGTGTACTTCTCTGCCTCCTCTCTCTCTCGTCTCTGTTTACTTCTCTGCCTCCTCTCTCTCTCTTGTCTCCGTGTACTTCTCTGCCTCCTCTCTCTCTCCTGTCTCCGTGTACTTCTCTGCCTCCTCTCTCTCGCTCTCTCCTCTGTCTCCGTGTACTTCTCTGCCTCCTCTCTCTCTCTCCTCTCTCTGTGTACTTCTCTGCCTCCTCTCTCTCGCTCTCTCCTCTGTCTCCGTGTACTCTCTGCCTCCTCTCTCTCTCTCCTGTCTCCGTGTACTTCTCGGCCTCCTCTCTCTCTCTCCTCTGTCTCCGTGTACTTCTCTGCCTCCTCTCCTCTGTCTCCGTGTACTCTCTGCCTCCTCTCTCTCTCCTGTCTCCGTGTACTTCTCTGCCTCCTCTCTCTCTCCTGTCTCCGTGTACTTCTCTGCCTCCTTTCTCTCGCTCTCTTCTCTGTCTCCGTGTACTTCTCTGCCTCCTCTCTCTCGCTCTCTCCTCTGTCTCCGTGTACTTCTCTGCCTCCTCTCTCTCGCTCTCTCCTCTGTCTCTGTGTACTTCTCTGCCTCCTCTCTCTCGCTCTCTCCTCTGTCTCCGTGTACTTCTCTGCCTCCTCTCTCTCGCTCTCTCCTCTGTCTCTGTGTACTTCTCTGCCTCCTCTCTCTCTTGTCTCTGTGGACTTCTCTGCCTCCTCTCTCCTGTCTCCGTGTACTTCTCTGCCTCCTCTCTCCTGTCTCCGTGTACTTCTCTGCCTCCCCTCTCTCTCCTGTCTCCGTGTACTTCTCTGCCTCCCCTCTCTCTCCTGTCTCCGTGTACTTCTCTGCCTCCCCTCTCTCTCCTGTCTCCGTGTACTTCTCTGCCTCCTCTCTCTCTCTCCCCTGTCTCTGTGTACTTCCCTGCCTCCTCTCTCTCTCTCCCCTGTCTCCGTGTACTTCTCTGCCTCCTCTC